>NW_018743159.1:48330-185676 GCF_001683475.1 Chenopodium quinoa
GGGACAATTTCTACTTGGGGCCGGGATTCTTTCCCGTAACACAACCTGACACGTATGTAATCTTAGAAGTTGTGGTATGATTTGGTAACTTTAACTAGTGTTAGCCTTATTGATGTTGGCATTTCATTAGGTGCTCGTGTGGTGCAATTATGCTAGCTGCTATCAAACACTGTGTAAGAAGCTTTGATGTTGCCTTTCACATGGTGAGTATTGTGGGTTATGATTTCAGGAGTATGTAACCCGTCTGTTTTCCTAATCAAATAATATGTGCTATTATTTCAGGACAAGATTCACACCTTGAGGCAGAACTTGTTTCCGTCTGATGTAAACAATGATCTGAACCAGATGAAGCCAAAGTTGGAGGATGTTCTGCCTAAAGAACGTCGAGGGAGTCGTAGGGGCAGTTCGCACATGACCAACTAGTGTTTTTAGGCGTTTGATTTCAAATTTTCTGAAAAATATTGGTTAACCTGAATTGTGTTTTGGTTACTCAGAATTTGGTACTGAAAATACTGTGCTAGGCAGTAGCAGTGTTTTCTTAATTAACTATGCAAACGAGAACATCATGTATTATTCTTAATTTTGAACATACTAGAATTCCTAGAACTTTTCTACTACTGAATTCAAAAGAAATTAGAACACAACATAGTTATATGCTATATTAGATAATACCCCTAAAGTTTATTCAACAGAACTCGAAACTTGATTCCGAGGTCCATCCAAACCCTTCTGCCGAGGTATTAGTGTTTGAGTTGGTTTCGAACAGGTATCGGGCATGCTGAATGCGGTTCACATAGGCACTGGGGTAGTCGGTGTATTGAAATGGTCGAGCTATATTAATAGACATGTTTTCATCTTCTTGTAATCCATTTTCAGCTAGCATTGTCCTTCTGAACCAAACCAATTGCTCGGTATCATTCTCCATTTTCTTAAGGGGGTCTTCTTTTGAGTATTGCAGCCACTTCCAAGTAACTTTGATGTCACCCCCTTTGGTGTTGTAAATTTTTTCCCAAGTAGCACAATTCCCCATTCCTCTCCCTTTCCCACAGCTTCATCAACCTCCAGCCACCAATCTTCTAGGTAAGCAAAAAACTCGAAAAACTTTTTAAGGTAGATGTGGTAATTAGGGAATGCATATGACTCCGCTAATGATCTTCTTAAAGTGCGCAAGTTGAAACAGACGACTATCTTTGCCACATCTACCAAATAATACATGAAACAATACGCTTCTTTTCGAAAGTACCTAGCCCGCCCTACTCTAAACAATGTTAGGAAAGGGTATTCGGGGTGGAAATCTATTCCCTTAACAGGGTCGTGTAAAACCCCTCTAGCAATGGTTGCCAACTGATGACTGAACATTAATTCCTTGCTACGCCTAGGCATATACATATCCCAAATGATACCATTGGATCTTGATGTCCAGCGTTTTTCAACTTGCGTACTTTCCTTAGCACTCTCTTACGTCGTCTTTCAGATTCTCTATTACCTGCATGACCAACAGACACTTCAATCAATTATTGTAGTAGGACTATACACTCTTCTAATAGTACTTTATATTCATGCAAATTTTCATGTCATTGAGAGGACAATAACTCTTGCTCACACATAAATATATCACGCATGGTGACATTAGAATTGGTGACAATACAAACAGAATAGTAGTTGAAGCATTAGAATTGCTAATAGAATTCACTTACAATGATTTTAGTTTTGCTGGGAATTGTGTGTTGTACTAAGATTACTACTCATTAGTTTAGAACAAATAAATTCATCATTTTTGAACAAATAAAGCGTTAGCAATAACAAATAGAAAGTAAACAGTCAAAAGGAATACACACAAAAACTTAATTTCATGAGTTAACTATGATACCTCTATTCGCCATTGCCAATGGTGCAGGGTTGAGACCTTTTAGTTTAGTTTATGGGGGAATTGGTGATTTAATTTCAGTGTGTTGTTGACTATTATATAACAACCCAACACCAATGGTTGCATTTACTTTGATAGTGCAATTCAGCTGTAACATAAATGAGTCTTACCTTCCTAAATGTGTTCAACTAATGTGAGAAATGCATTGAGCCTAACACCAAATTTGTACTGTCATTGCAGGTGTATTGTCTTGTCAATAAGAAACTTTGCTTCTGAAGTTGAACAAAACTAGCTTCCTAGATGTACTTCCTTTCTTTATTTTATATTTAAAATTAGAATTCCTCTGTGATTGAAGATCTCATGGGATTTTTTTCCCCTTTTTTCCCAGTATTAATTATGTTATTGTGGATTGAATTTTAAACTACTCCTTCCTCTCATTTGTTCCTAAGTCCTTCCTTTACAGTCCTTCCTTTACAGTCACCATGTCAAGCTCACAAAACTTATCAAGAAGGGCTTGGGGAAGGCCGGTATTACCACACCCCACCACACCTGTCATGTACTTCCGGCCATTCGCCACCACTACCACCCCTGAACTTGATTTCAACTCCACTCCATACTTTGCTACCCATGAGTACTACACAGACGGAATATGTATGCCTTCTTCCTTTCTTCGTGATCAACTATCCACCTCTCTTGACTTAATGACAACCACTTACATTCCAAAAAGTTTTATGCAACTTTCTTTGAAATCCCTCTCCCATATATTTGAAGAGAGCACAAAAATCTGTGGGCGGGAAAGTATTACCAAAACTCCCGCCTTTATAAATCGAAATTAATTGCAGTTGTATACCTCCAGTAGTAATTTAACTACAACCAATTGGTACTATAATTACTCTGAATAAGTAACATTGGTACAACCCCTAACTGTACATAAACAGATTACAACGGTTTATATTTACTAGCAGTGGTACTAATATTGTGACAACTGTAGTTAATAAGTAAGACAAATGATCTTAGGACAATGGACAAAGTATGCTCTACAACGGTTTTATATTTACTTTCAGTGGTACTAATATCTAATATTGTGACAACTGCAGTTAATAAGTAAGACAAATGATCTTAGGACAATGGACAAAGTATGCTCTACAACGGTTTATATTTACTTGCAGTGGTACTAATATTGTGACAACTGTAGTTAATAAGTACGACAAATGATCTTACGACAATGGACAATGTAATGCACTATAAGAAATTGGGTGTAACACCAACCTTCATGCATGGGAAGATGTATTGATATGGTGTTAAGGCATTTAGCAATGGTATATCTTATGAAGAAATGCGGTTAATAGAAAATGGATCTCCGATAAAGACGGTTAATAGAAAATCAAGCTACAATTGGAGTTCTCTGCTAATGATGGTATTACGATTAACAAAAAATGACAAACTATTTTCGGTATATGTGCATAACAAAATCACTACCTAACAAAGATAAACCTAACTACACCACTACTATGTAGACGAACAAGCAAGGGTCGGATCCCAAGAACATATGGTTCAACCAATTAAATAGTCCCAAGAACATATGGTTCAACCAAGTAACAAAATAAAATGAATGAGAATCAATAACTAAAGAACTAATTAAAACGATTAAATGAAAACAATATGACAAATCAATGCTAAAAACATCCAAGATCAAGCTTCACCACGAATACAATTAATGCAATAGTCATTCAGGCGCAATGTAAGACTTATCATTTCACAACAAAATTAGAAGTCAGTTCTCCAATAAACATGATAGTTTTCATCATCAAATGGAACGCGAACATAATTTGGTATCTGAATATTTTGTATTTTTAGGGACTTTCAAATTGGGGTAAAATCATCTCAAGTAATGCCAATAATTTACTACAACACAGCAACACAACACAGCTAGAGATGGAGAAGCATGAATATAGTTCTAGTAGTACCCTACAAAGTTTTAATGGACTACATGACTATTCCTGTTCATAGTTAAAGTCAATACAAGTTGGATTTTTTGGTATTCCAGTGGTTCTTTTCCTCTCCCCAGCGTACTTGTGTAACTTATGAAAATAAAACCCTAAACCCTAACCAACCCTAAACCCTAGACCCTAACCCATAACCCTAAACAGAGTAATAGTACCCTACATGCAGTTAACGATACTTTTGTTATATACAGATAAACATTTACCTAGTGAAAGCTTTGTAACTGTAGTGGTATAACCGTAAATTACAGTAATGTTAAAATAGGCCCAGTAACATATGGATGAATTGCTCATATAAGTATATAACAAGACAAAAAAAACGCGAAATAGGTTTGAATGGGTACAATACCTTCACAATAACTACATAATATGTCCTAAATGTTAGATTTAAATTAGTTTGTAAATCAGTTAGGTTGTAACGGAAATACAATTATGTAATAATGAACAAATACAATATATGTTAGTATAAACAACAAGTGCAAATACAAACAACAAGTGCAAATACAAACAAACACTATATTTGAGTATCAATTTCTCAGGTGTAAAATTGTTAAAATCATTTCTTTGGTACTAATCAGTTAGTCCCCATAACTAAGTGTACAAGTACTAATCCAAAGGAAGCCAAAAGGTTATTTATTAACATCCACTATATAAGGTGAGTATAATTAGTAACACAATCAAATGGTACCCTTCTCAATCTCAGTTGAACCCTTCATCATGGTAGTATAACTTACAAAGGTTATTTACATTAATAGTAAACTTAATTAAATAATACCCTTCTCAATCTCAGTTGAACCCTTTACCGTCTGTATATTCAGGTGGTACCAATTTCCTTTTCAGTTGTACCCTCTGCATGTAAAGCAGGACAGGTATATGACAAATATTTTTCCATGATAGTTTACTATAACAATAGTTTATTCCGTTTCCATGCTAGTGGTACCCTTCTCCTTTTCAATTGTACTCTTTGGTGGTTTAGTATAACAAAAGTTTATTCCATGCTAAGTGGTACCCTTATCTGTTCCGGTTGAACCCTTTGCATTTTCAGTACAACCGATTTTATTCATTCCAACTGTAATCTTTTTCTCGAATGTAAATATACACGATCAACATAATGTGCACACACACACCCTCGCAAAAAAAAAAGGCTTTGATCTTTTAGATAAAAAAAGAAATAAATGTTAGACAATTCTTACACCCAATTTTATCCATTTCGAGGCACCGATTTTATTCATATAGTTAGAGGGTTTGATCTTTTACATCAAAAAACAACTAAATGTGCACACACACACCCTCGCAAAAAAGGGGATCAATGTACTACATATCACAAATACATAATGTCATCCTCCAAAAAAATACCCTAGGTGCTAACATAAAAGTTCTATTACACATGAGCAAAATAATTACACCATTTTCTTCATGTATTGCATTTCATCATTACGATTTCACTACTTTGCAGACATCGTCACTTGGGTATTGGCTGTACCATTAGCGTGTTGGTTAGTGTCGTTAGGACGAATACGGAGTTCATGAGGATGCTGGTTTGGATGTAGATATTGATGGTGGTAAGCCTGAACATACTGCTGATGGTGGTAAGGACCAAAGGGTAGGAACACAGGCTTAGGAGCAATGGGTCTGTAATTTCCGGAAGCAGGTGCTGTTGCAGAATTAGGGGTACTAGGGGTCGCCACCGCCTCTGTACATGGAATGACTGGTCTGTAGTGATGATGGTAAACAGATTGTCCATCAGTCCCCGACATGTTGGCTGATGGAGTATGGGGGGTATTTGCACTTGGCACACCAGTGAAATACCCTATTGATCCATCAGCATCCACCATCTGGATGCATCCTAGAGTGGGGGCTGTAAGGAAACACAAAACCGTGTGGTGGACCCATCTACAATAGACAAAACAAGACACACCAACAAAACACACCATAAAACACAAACCCATTGCAAACTATCAAACAACCATAAAAAAACTTAAAATACTAAACGGAAGATAACCTGGGAATATGAAGGTGTAGCATATGAAGGTGTACACTGTGAATCATTTTCAACCTCTGAGGATTTTTTTGTATTTCTCTTGTTGTTTGTCTTACCCCCTTTTGTAGACTTCTCAACACAAGAAGGGAATCTCACAGCAGTTGTTCTGTGAGCAGGCCTCTTTGGCATTGGGGGATCCTTTGGTACCTCAGAGCAGCTACCTTGTCTCTGTGTGGAAGGGGTAACAGGAGTTCCCTTCTCCCATCATCCTTCTCCTTGTGCGTTACTACCATTGATCATCGATAGCTTTTCATCCACTTGAATTTCTAATAATTGCAGGCTTTGGATCACTAGATCAGTTGTGGTTTTATAAACACAGGCCTTCGTGCTAAGTGAACCAAACTTGACCATCATTTTATCATACCTACAAACCTCGTCAGTCTTGTTTGGGTCATGGTAAGCAACCTTAACCCTTGTGTGCTTCCTAATCACATCTTTCCTCCAACGCCTAAGAATGAATTTGTCAGGTATCTCATAGTGATCATTCAGCTCGTAAACCTTGATGATGTGACGACAAATAATACCGTGGCATTCAAAGTGCTTGCAGTCGCAACTAGCTTCTTTAGAAACACAATCGAAGGTTGTTTTGTATCTCCGCTTCCGCTTTGAAGGTTTCTCCTTCGTACAGTTTTTCGGCTTGTACCAAACTCTATCCTCAACAACATGCTCAATGATACTCTCAGAAACAAGTCCTTTTTCAATTCGACTAACATAAAGGGACCGGCTACATTCACGCTGGACTTCTTTAAATTTTGCATCGGTATAGATATTCTGGAATATAAGCTCAACTGGGAAGTCACTGTAAGCCTTCCTCACATATCTCGCATTGTTATCATCAGCTTTCTTTTCAGCTGTAGCTCTAACCTCAAGAGCCTCAACGTAACGCTCAACAAATTCATGCAGCAGGGTGTGTCTACTTAGATATCCATCAAAGAAGCTGTGAATGCTTTCCCAGCCCAAAACAAATGCTTGACAAACGCTGGAACCCACATTGCTTGTTCTTCATACAAGCCTGACAAACAGCAATTATAATTACTAAAATTACATTAAAACCAGACATACTTGCTGCAAAATTGATGACTCCAAAAATTAAAAATATAAAAATGACAAAATCAGCATTTCATATTACAAAACACCAACACAAACATTTTGCTCGAAGACAACATTTCAAAATACAAAACACCAACACAAAACTAAACTAGAATCAAAATATGTCTCCAATTCAACTAAATTTTAACAGATGAACTAAACTTAGTTTGCAAATACATTCACATTTACTTACCTGCCAACCATTCATCATCTTCAACTTCGAATTTCTTAATAACGTCACGCCAACGTTCTTCATATTCCTCACAATCAAGACTATCATAAATAGCATGCTTCAGCGCCTCCTTCAGCTCCTGGTACTTCTAATGCTTGCCTAACTTCTTTCCAAACTTGTTAATGATGTGCCAAATGCACCATCTATGGGTTGTTCCTTTCATAACAACCTCAGAGCTTTCCTCATTGCCGGATCCTGGTCAGTAAGGATCCCAATAGGTTCTGTGTCGCCCATGCATCGAAGCCAATTTGAGAACACCCATTCAAAAGTCTCAGCATTCTCACGGGTGACAAGCGCACATCCAAAAAGAATGGTTTGCCCATGATGGTTCACTCCTACAAAGTTGCAAAAAGGAAGTTTGTATTCATTAGTCAAATAAGTGGAATCAAATACAACTACATCCCCAAACTCTTCGTAAGCCACCCTACTCCTTGCGTCTACCCACAACACATCCTTAAGCCTTCCTTCTTCATCAACTCGATATGTGTGAAAGAAATTTGAATTGTCATCTACCATTCTCTTAAAGTAAGAAAACATGGCTTTTGCATCACCTTCTTCAAATACCCTTTTCCTTTCCTTAGACACTTCATCATGTAAGTCTTTTTGCTCAAACTGCATCCCCTCCAACCCATTCCTGTGCCGAGCCATACTTCTGTAAATAGTAGAAACTGGCACCCCTGCCCTTCTTTCTTGAAATAGCTGCTTCACAATATGGGGATTTTCCACCAAAAACTTCTTTCGAAATTTACTTATACTCTTCGCTTTACTAGGGGTTGGACTATGCCCATCATGTTCCATTTTTGCCTTTGTTATCTCCCACTGACCTACACCATTCACATGTGCATATACAAACACAGGGCATTCACATTTTTTTGACTTTCGCTTAGGACACAACTCTTCATCCTCACTGATTTGAGCATCTGTGACTAAACCCACTTCACTCTTTTTCCTCTTTCGACCAGGCCTTCCATAGTTTTCACATGTCCACCTACAATTCCTCTTTGCCCCTTTTCCATTATTTGCACCGCTTGCACGCACAACACCAAACCCATTCTGCTGCCCATATTCCCTGAAATACTTATCCACTTCTATCATGGACTCAAAAACCATTCCAATGGATGGAGGTGGCAAAGCAACATCCATCTCCACTTCACCAGCCTCCTCAATCTGAATAATGATGGAGACATTGCCCTTCCCTTTCGTTGGAGTCTTAAAGGACTCCTCCCCTACAATTACCTAGTACACCATAACATAATACATTCACCTCACAAAGGTCAGCATTAAACATTAGGTCTAAAAATTTTGAGCACTTAACAATAACATATACTCACACAACTAGTCGTAATAAGTAAAACGAAAAGTACATGATCATCTAACAGAGAGCACTGACTACAGGGAGGACAATGCAATTCTGAGCAATTACATGACATACCAATACAACCAATCAAGTTACATGTATATATTGCAAATTTCTCATACAACTGCGCAGCACAACGAAGTCAATTATGCAACTTTTCATACGATTGTAAATTTACAAACACTTATTCCCCCTTCCCCCCAATTTTCAGACAAACCCAGAATTACATATCCAAATTTAAGCAATTAAATAGTCACCTGATTTAAAAGCAACTCCAATGCCGCTGCGCAGTCCACTTCTCCACAGTCGTCATCTACGGCCTCTGGGATGCTCGGACCTAACTCACCACCGTTGTTGTACCGCTCGATATCCTCAGTTCTTTCCAGATACTCCATTACACTCCAACTGAGAATACTGTAACTTTTTCTTTATTTTTTAAACTCCATTTTTAAGGTTTTTTGGAGCTCAACAATGGAAGAAAAGTTGGTCAGCTTTTCGACATTAACTTTTGGAGGAAGAAGCTTCTTTTTTTCAAAATTACAGTGGGTCTCTCTCTCAGGAAGTACAACTGGTGGGGAAGGGTGAATTGTTTTTTTTTTAATCAGCTATGGGTCCCACACCGTTACAAGTTTTTTACTATTCCGTTCACCTTTTCCCTCCATTTCCACAAACCGTTACAATAAAGTGGCTCTTTATTTACAATTTTGCCATGTTATGCACTTGCATATACAATATCAAACCTCATTTAGTACTTCCTCCTACTTACCATCTTCATTAGATTGACACGCACTTATAAACTATTGGACATTGCTAATGCTCTTTCAAATATTATTATTAGCTCACACAGCTTCCATAATCTAATAATTTTGCTCCTAATTAATCGTCATTATTTTAATTTTTAAGGTTTTATTATTGTACAATGCAAAACCCAAAAATTAACGTAAGAAAAGAATACATATAAGTTGCTCCCATGGACCTAATTAGAGTATTAATTAGACAAATGCTCTTGACTACCTCTTGTTGAAGTTTAGACAACTTTGCATATTGCCTAAAAAAAATATATATTAATAAGTTGTCTTGTGGGTATTAATTGAACGAGTTGGTCGCGAGCTGAATGTTTAATTTGTTTGACATTGAGTTTAATTTTTTTTTAAAAAAAAATTAAGACAACCGAGTTTAACTTTCATTTGAAAGATAATATAGATATAATTTATTTTTTAACATTAATAAAAAGCAACTCTTTTAGAACATTGCTTCTGTAAGTTTCCCTTCTTAGCTCTTAATAGTTAGGGCATGTTCTCTTCAGCTTATTTTCAGTTCAGTTCCTAATTTCCTTCTCTCATAAAATATTAAGTTCAGTTCATTTCGATCAACTCAGTTCAATAAATAAGAACATACCCTTAGCTTCCTGGACACGACTTAAAACATTTTTGTAGATATTGAAACAAATCGAGCAAAAGGGAAATTCCCTGTTTTTCATGGTGAGAAACGAAATTTGTTTCTCATGGGGGCATTTTTGTGAATAAATCAACAACTTTAATTGAATAAAGTTATTGCTGGTTTATTTACGAAAATATTATGTGAGAAACAAATTGTTTCTCATCATGAGAAAATGGGGCATCTTCCGAGCAAAATCTAACACGATTGTGATAATATGTGTTCAAAGTTTTAAAATACGGCTCACTAAACGCAATGGGGCAAACAAATAAATAGGGGACAGAGAAACTAATAATTACGTATTGCTAATAATCTTACATTATATGTAAATAATTTCTTTGTAGCTTGACTTAGCAGCAGTTAACACCTACCTGTCTGGGAGAAGTCAACTCAATCATTTACAATAGTTTATCAGAAAAACCTCCCCTTTTTTATTTTTTAAGTTAAGATGATCTGAGTTAGTTACTTATCTCACAAATTTAAAAAGAAAATAGCTGTATTATTTGAAAAAACCACTAGACATATAAATGAACAATGGGAGAAAGAAATATTGGGAAAAAAAGGGAGAGAGAATTAGAAGTAGATAACAATAATATATAGAAAAAATTTTGGGAGTAAAAATGAACAATTTTTGGAAGAGTTCAGTATGTGCAGATAAACTAAGTGATGTTGCTCCAACTTCAATAGATGGAACAAGCCATTATTCGAATGGCATTCTTCCTTCTCTTGGTGCACGTAGCAATCGCCGTAATGCCCTTGGCCGCTTCATTGTTGCCCCTTTTGATCCCCGTTATAGGTACCTCTTCGTTGTTGTTGTTGTCGTCGTTTTTGTGATTTGTAATTTTTACTTTGCACTTCAATTGAAATTGTTTGCATTTATGTGTATATGAAATTTGACATGAAAAATGGTAATTGCATTGAGTTGATCAAGTATCGTCCGGCTTGTTTAGATTGGAACATTACGTGTATTTCAACACGTACAAAAGCTTGGGTGTTTTGGGTATTGGGTATGAATTTTATTTTGGATTAGAAGTCTAAATTCAGGTTTAATTGAGTTTGAGTATGAATTATTTGACCAGCGTGAAAATTATTCCTAATTATAAGATTATCGGGGTATCTCACCATCATAAAAACACCTGATACGTAAGATGGATCAAAGAGAGAGGGAAATTAAGATATGATCACATGCTTGCAGGGTTACAATGACTCACAAAAGTAGTCATTTAAAAAGTTATTTTTTTAAAATTACAAGACGCTATTATTACAAATATGATCCTCGTATAGAAATCATTAGGTAAATTTGTAACAATAGGTTTTGTATTATTCAAACTTAATCATCATTTATTATAGAAAGATAGATAACTGGTTTCTTATTAAGTTGACTTTTTCACCCTAAAAATAATACATGTATAGATGTATTTGCACGCACGTATTTGTATGACTTGAGGAGACTAACCAAGTAGCGATTTTGTGATGTGCAAAGTGATCGACAAAACAGACTTCGATATTAAATTTTAGAAGGCCCAATTTTAGGATATATCTATATTAATTTCATAATTGTTACTCAGTATAAAAATATAAAGGCGGTGTAGTATTTTAGAGTGAGATCATGGGTTCAATACCTTGAACAAACAAAACTGTCTTACAAAGGATCTCATAAATATTACGTCATTCTAAAAAACACATCTTAATATAAAAGGCTGTTATGCAATTTTGTTTGTGTCTAACGGTGATGTATTAGGACTTCCTACTCTACTAGCCATCTTGATTAAAATTCTTTCAAGTTCCAATGCCTACGAAATTTATGTACTTGTAAATGCCAATTTTTTTTTGGGTTACGTTGCATGTATACATTTCTACTTTGACATGAATGCATCTAATTCCTAAGAAATTCAATTTTCCATTTTTTTAATTCATCAACCAATTACCAACACAAAATAAACAACTTCTTGTAGATTCAATTCACTATACTGTGTTGCAATAATACACATAATTAATGGGTCAAATAAAAAATCACATGATTATTCCATTTTTTTAATTCATCAACCAATTACCAACACAAAATAAACAACTTCTTGTAGATTCAATTCACTATACTGTGTTGCAATAATACACATAATTAATGGGTCAAATAAAAAATCACATGATTAGGACTTGGAATTTTCTCGTATTTTAGATTTGTCAAATGAAATTGAAGATGAATAAAACATTCAATGTGCTTTTAAAAATTAAAAAAAAAAATTCTAATTTGTAACACACGCTTTATCCATTTTATTTTACTTACAACACAACCACATGACATACAATATATTAATTTATATGCAGAATACCTAGCTCGACATTAAAATTATTTTGATAATGTCGCTTGTTTACCTTCTCTAAATACATCCTAAAAATACACATCCTAAATTTTATTTCATAAGTAAAAGAAAATAAAAGAAGTAGAAAGTTTAGTACTCCGTACGTTACATTACTTTTTATAAAAGAGTTCGTTAACCTTAAACATGGATTCACAATCAATGTATACGATGAACCCATTCAAGCACACACCCTTTACTAGATTAGATTTGGTTTCAATTCAATCTACCTTATCAAATAATAAATCCTTTCATGTTACTTTAATAGAAGTAGAGATTTAGTAACGGTGTCATTTAATATTACGAAAAATCAACCCAAAAGATATGAGTATTAATAGCTCATCACAAACTCCAAAATTTGGGATCTAGTTCAACTCATATATGCCAGTCCTTAATTGGCCTATGTCTACACTACATATTTTTCTAATAAGAGGAAAGACACTTCTCACCAAACATTAATTGTTTCAATAGTATTTCCACAATACTCCCAATCAATTACAAATACATTTTTTATACTTGCTTAATTATAAATTAATAATAAGCATGCATTTTTATTTATTTTTCTTAACAAAATTATATTACTGAATACAATAATCACAGTTTTTTCTCCGATTATCAATGAGTAGTTATATCAGTAAGAACTACAAATTAACGTACGTAACAATTACATTTCACACACATTGACAATAACTCAAATTAGATTCTTTATATCAGTACTTATTATAACGAAAAACACGTGATTTTAAATAAATTCTAGTAAATTATGATTTTGAGTTTTTTTTTTTTTTTTTTTTGAAAGATTATGTTTTCGAGTTTAGAATGGAATCATTACCCAAATAAATTCGGCTTAATGGAAGCAACATGGAAGTCCATCGATGCCATTATTCTGAGATTCCTCATAATTTCATTTCAACTAAGATAGCCGCCCATTAGACCCCAAGTCAAAAAATTGATACCCATTTTTTAATTTTTTTATTATTATTATTATTTCTTAAAAAGGCAGCCTTTAATATACCCCATTTAAGGTTATTTTAAGAATAAAACAAAAAAAGTATTTTCAGACTTAAGTCAAAAAATAATTCTCTACTTTTCCTACAAAAACAATGCCAGAAAAATGATACTCCGTACCACTGAACTCGGACAGTAGCAATATTGCAGAAAACAGGGTATTTTGAATTACCAAAAAAAAAAAAAAAAAAAAAAAAAAACAGAAACAGAGGAGAGAGAAAAATTGCTAAATTGAGAGATGAAAACATGGTTTAATTCTCCAATTTGTGGTAAAAATATTATGGAAGTTGAAATTGACCCAACTTCAATTGATGGTTCAAGCCATTATAGTCTTTCTAATGGTGTTCTTCCTTCACTTGGAGCTCGTAGCAATCGTGGTGCTTTTCTCCATCGTTCTACTGTTTCACCCTTTAATCATCGTTATAGGTTTAATCTTTAATCTTAATCTTATTTCTTTGTATAGTTTTGTTGATTTTAGTATGAAATTTCATCTGGGTTTTGAATTTTTTGAGCATTTGTGTTGTTTTTTGCATGTAATATGTTAGAACTGATCTGGGGTTTTAGAGTAATTTTACTACATTAGTTCAGGTTGTTTGGAATTGAATTATTTTTGGTGGGTTTTAATTTTCTGTGTGATTTTTGGCTTTTAATTAAGGTTGATGTTATGAGTTATGAATTACTCCGTATGAATTATGCTTATAATTTGGGATTTTAACTAGCTTAATAAAGTTATGAACTCTGATTTGTGTAGGGGTAATAAAAAATTAGTATCAAGGTTTGAACCTCTAAAAATGGCTAAGCCTGTTTCAATTTCAAGTCCAAAACAGAAACTAATGGTCAACTTATAAGCTAGTAAATGTTGTAAAATGGTCAATTGAACTGGGTTTTTTGAGTCAGTTAGTCTAAGTGATTTGGTCATACTCGGGTGCTAGAAATATCCGGGTTGGGTTTGGTAAGTTCTGGGTCAATATATTTTCAGTTTAGTGGTTGAAAGTTTGAAACTAGTATAAAATATAATCTTAATGTATGCTTTTTAGTATGTTGTTATAGATATTCAATGATAGTCATCAAAATTGTCAATTTAAGGCAGCAGATCAAATTTTTGTTCGGGTTACAATCGTGTTTCCCAATTTCAAATATGGTTTAGTTTTGGGTCGAGTGATCAGGGTTGGACTAGTTTTGGGTCGAGTGATCAGGGTTGGACTAATTTTGGCAATTAGACTTGTATTTTTATCCTCTTTTATATCATTTATTTAGTTGCTTAGACAATGTATTTTTTGTGGTTTTTGAGAACCTTCACGGGCCATTTAATTGCTTTGATGGATTTTAAAATATGACAATTTGTTTTTTTTTTTTTTTTAAGATAAATGGAATCAGCTTAATTTTTTTTTTTTCTGGAATATATAGTCTTCAAATTGTAGCTATGTTCTAGTTAGATTCTTCTGAATTTGTAGTTCCCAAATTCATAGTGAACACCACAATTTCTACGAGCTCCAAGTGAAGGAAGAACACCATTAGAAAGACTATAATGGCTTGAACCATTATAAATTTTATAATTTTTTGTAATACATTCTTAGCTGTTATTACAATATTGCATTGAGAATTGTGAAAAAAGCTAACAAGACAAATAAAAGAAACGGAGGGAGTACAAAGGAAGAAGGGTGCAACTTATGGGATAAATCAGAAGAGCATTAGAAAGTAAAACGAAGTTAATTTTAAAATGAGCAAGTTTGTTGCATCAATATTGTTACATTTCAATTTAAAATAACCAAAATAAAGTGAAAGAGTACATAGCAATAAGTGTAGGAAAAATAAATTCTAAAAATCTCGACGAGCTCATTATGAACTAGACTTTGGCTGATAGAAAGGGTTCTGGGACTGGTTTGTACAACTTTGACTAGGTATCCAGTCCCCTTCACCTCTGTTTTTAACAATATACTCTTTTGGATTTTACAATAACTTTATGTAGCTTAGAATAATTTAATGAGTCAATCCAACATTCCAACCCTTGATCTGCCTGAAGTTGATTTGGTTTAAGCTTGTTTCAAACTTGAGTTTAGCATAATTAACAAGTCCAGTTAAGTTGATCAAAAGGCTAGTTGAACTTGGCCTGTTGTGATCACCAGTATTTGTTGGATTTTGTGACTTCTCATGGAAACTTATCAATGTGTCAATTTAAAATACTTTTTGGAGTTGTAAGAAGCAAGATGTGATATTGTAAAGCGAGGGAAAACAGGCAAGAAACAATCTTCTATAGGTTTTTATTTCATCTAGGGTACTATTGGACCACCACCCATGACACTGCCTATATGCACCATGAATTGATTTGCTTGCATCTGGAATCGATTTTCTTTCTTTCACAAGGCGTGAAACAAAGATTTGTTCCAGTAATGTAGCATTTTATGAAGGTTATATTATTTTGCATACTTGTATATATCCTGATAATGTTTTTTTGTGCAGAATATGGGAAATGTTTCTGGTAATTTTGGTCTTTTATACATCATGGGTGTCTCCATTCGAATTTGGATTCCTTGACAAACCAATCAAAAGCCTAGCTATTCTCGATAATATTGTTAATGGATTTTTTGCTATTGATATCATTTTGACCTTCTTCGTCGCATATCAAGATCCACAAACGTATCTCCTGGTTGATGACCGAAGGTTGATTGCTTGGAAGTACATAAGAACCTGGTTTTTGTTCGATTTCATATCAACCGTCCCTTCTGAACTTGTTGACAAAATCATCCCCGACAGCATTCATGCCTATGGCCTCTTCAATATGTTACGTCTTTGGCGTCTTCGTAGAGTCAGTAAGATGTTCTCCAGGTAAATTCTTGGCATTGTAACTTGGGAGTATGGAAACTACATTACCAAAATTTCTACACACTTATGTTAGCCACCTTCATATACAGATTGGAGAAAGATCGAAATATCAACTACTTTTGGATCCGATGCATTAAGCTAATTTGTGTAAGTATAATTTAGAAGTTCAAACTGAACTGGTGTAGATAGATTTCATTTTTATCCAGCTTAATATTTTATAAACTTGTTCATTTGCAGGTGACTCTTTTTTCGGTTCACTGTGCTGCCTGCTTCTACTTTTTCCTTGCAGCCCATTATCCTGACCCGAAAAAGACTTGGATTGCTCTTTCATTTCAGAACTTTCAGACTGCAAATTTGTGGCTACTTTATGTGACATCAATTTATTGGTCAATAACCACTCTCACAACAGTGGGTTATGGTGATTTGCACCCTGTTAATATAAGGGAGATGGTCTTCGACATTTTCTTTATGCTCTTCAATCTTGGATTGACTGCATATTTGATAGGAAATATGACAAACTTGGTGGTTCATGGGACTAGCCGAACTAGAAATTTTGTAAGTGTGCACTTTGCTACCTTGTTCTCTCACTGCTCTTGTAGCCTTGCTTGCTTTCTTGTTTGGTTTCTTTCAAGGTTGGTCTTAAGAAATTTATTTGAAGCAAACAGTCATCAAACACCTGATGTTGCATTTTCCTTATTCGTTAACTCAATGGTTTTAGCAATGCATTCAGATTTTGATTGTGCTGCTAACTTGTCATATTTTTTTTTGGTTTTGTGTACTCATAGAGGGACAAAATACAAGCTGCTTCAAATTTTGCTCAAAGGAATAGGCTTCCTGTTCGCCTCCAAGATCAAATGATCTCTCACTTGTGTTTGAAATACAGAGCTGATTCAGAAGGGTTGCAACAGCAAGAGGTTCTCGAATCCCTTCCTAAGGCAATTAAATCAAGTGTGTCACATTATCTCTTCTATTCTCTGCTTGATAAGGTGTACTTATTTCGCGGAGTATCAAACGACCTGCTTTTCCAGCTGGTATGTTTAAAATCCCTTCTTGTTGCTAGCCTGAATTTCCACTATACGTAGTATCATACGACAGGATTTTTGTCCTATATACTAGAGATGTCCTTTTCTGACATTAATTCTAATCTCATACTTTGTTTATTTTAAAATACTTGTATGCTTGAGGATTTTTTTTTTCTTTTTTTTTTGCTAATTTTCATTCTTGTCTCTTAATTTTGCTGCTAACTGTGTATTTTCTTTCCTATCTAATTAAGGTTTCAGAGATGAAAGCTGAGTACTTCCCTCCCAAAGAAGACGTGATTTTACAAAATGAAGCCCCTACAGATCTCTATGTGCTGGTCCATGGCACAATGGTGAGAATGAACTCTCATTTATAATGCATGTTACTGGTAACACTAAGCAAGCCTGCATATACAACTAGATTAGCTGGTAAAGTGGAAGGCATTTTCTCAAAAACAGGCTCAGAGGTTCTAAACCCATCTATCTGGAACAGTAGTTCTTTATTCCTCTAGACCCATAATAAAATTAAAAAAAGTTCCATGCAGTCCATTTTGCACAAGTGATGTTTTATCAGGATTTTGAGCACGAGAAAGGGATTTGGATTTCTGTAGCTCTTTTAATATTAGAACACAATATAGATCCCAAAAAAGTTGCTGTAAATAGTTACTGTCTTGTAAACTTGTTTTCTTTCTGAAGTAAATAATGTAGACTTTCTGGCATTTGACTGAGGCTTTTCTTGCAGGAGTTTATTGTGCAGAAACTTGGAGTTGAACAGGCAAGCTTTTTATATTTAATATTGCAAATTATCTTTACGTGATGCTGGTAGACTCTGTGTAATGCATACTGTTTTTAATTGAAGACTTTTATTTACAGGTTGTTAAGGAGGTTAAAGCTGGAGATGTATGTGGGGAGATAGGTGTTCTTTGCTACAGACCGCAGCTCTTTACTGTTCGCACCAAGAGATTGTGTCAGCTACTGCGTCTAAATCGAACTGCCCTTTTGAATCTTGTCCAAGCTAATGTTGGAGATGGAGCTATTATCATGAATAACCTCCTCGAGGTTTGTGTTTTTGAGTTGTTTTTCACTATTAATATATTTATCAGCACAAGAATTTTATCTCAAAAAGCATTAAATTATGAAGAGTAGGGTCTCGGCAGTAGGAGCTTAGGACGTTGGGTTAGATATATAATACAAGTGGCTCAGTATGATGGTTACAATATTACGTTGCAGATTTTCTAGAGGTTGTGTTTATGAATTTATGATTTATTATATAAACAGATTTACACTTTGTTTAACTGGGAGGTTGTATTTAATTGACATGTCATCTAATATGCGATAGTTTTTTAATTGACATGTGATCTAATATGCAACAATTAGTTGATAATTCACAATAATCACAGTAAATAGGAATTTATGACAGTTTAACAACCCTATTTTGATTTTGTTCATGATATTCCGAATGTTAGAAAAAGTAGTGAAGTTTTCACTACATTAGAAAGTCAATTTTATTAACATTAGTTTTATGTTTGCTTGTTAATGCAGCATTTAAAAACTCAGGAGGATCCAATTATGCAAGCTGTTCTTGTAGATGTTGAGAAAATGCTTGCTCAAGGTCAAATGGATTTGCCTCTTAGTTTATGTTTTGCGGCTGCAAGAGATGATGAGCCATTGTTGCAACACTTGCTGAAACGAGGCTGTCATCCTGATGAGAGAGACATGAATGGCCGCACTGCCCTGGTATGCAGTGCACTTAACTCATGACATTGCACACACTATCAATACTAAGTTTGTGTGGTTGATCTACGACTTTCTCTTTTTACCCTTTTTATCACTCAGACACTCACTATCCTTTTCTGCTAATGTATACACCAGCACATCGCTGCTGCCAACGGAAACGAAAGTATTGCAAATATCCTATTTGCACATGGAGCAGAACCAAATATCAAAGGTATATGTGAAACAACACTTGGCAATCTTCATTTCAAGCTTGTTCTGTGTTCTTTGATTTTCTGTTGTACTTTGGAACAGTGGCCTCTGGCCCATTGGACTAAATGTTGGCCGATTCTGTAAAACTTGACTTAGAATAGTTGGTGGTGTTGGTCTTTCCATTTGTATACTTCTTTTCTTAATAGATGCATTGAGGATGTTCTTATTAACTGTAGAGATTTGCAAGGATAGCTGTCCATTAAGAAACACTAGACCAGAAATTGGAGGATTGGGCGGTTATATTATTTTCACAATTTTTTCTCCTGTCACTTTAAGGTTTCTTATAGAATTCAAACTATATATTGTGATTGTAACTAAAAAAAAATACAAAGAAAGAAATGAATGAGTATATAAAGTGCAAATTTAAATATTTTTAAACGAGGAAATACAAGACATTTGGTCTGGCCCAACATGAGCCTTTTGTTCCTCTCCATTTTCTGTTGTGGACCAGAATATGCACACCTAATGCTCAATTGAGATTCATACTTTTTATTAGTCTAATTTTATTGTTATAAATCAATCTTCTGATGAGCCACTATATGCGATTTTTATTTTAAAACAGACTCTGAAGGGAGCATTCCCCTTTGGGATGCACTAGTAGCCAAGAATGACTCCATGATCAAGCTACTCAAAGACCGTGGTTCCAATATAGCTTTGGGTGATGTATATCGATATGCTTGCTATGCATTAGAGCAGGGTGACCTGGATTTGCTAAAGGTTATTGTTCGTCATGGTGGAGATCTGACATTGCCTGGGAGTGACGGATCTACACCACTTCATGCTGCAGTTTCTAATGGAGATATTAAAGCTGTCAATTTCCTTTTAGAGCTAGGGGCAGATATTGACAAGTATGATGAGGATGGATGGACAGCAAGAAGTTTGGCAGATTTTCAAGGGAAAGAAGATATAAAGGCATTATTTGAATCTAAGAAAAAGGCAGCTAGCCTAGAATCAACTGTAAGATTTCCTGATAAGGGAGCTGGTCCTGCTCGGATCATGAAGTATCCGAGTACTGGTACAATAGATGTTCCTCCAAACACAATTCAAATGACGCAGGTTGATAATCACCCTAGGCGTCAGGTTGACACATTTCAAAACTCGCTATTTGGTTTTGTCTCAGCTGCCACTAGAGGTGAGCATGGGTTGAATCAAACTTCTGTATATATTTATAGTTTTTGGTATCTAGCTTTGAATTTTTACAGTTTATTTTATATAGGCTAATAATACATGAGTTTATCTTAGGCTCTTTTAAACACACACAAAAAGAAAAGGAAAAAAAAAATAGTATGCAGCAATCAGAACTAGATTTTGCTTAATAAAACTGATAATTAATGAGTAAATGATTTAAACTGGAGCTTATTATTAATAAGTTGAAGTGAATTGGGCCTCAATACTGTCAACTTAGTGCATCACTGGCCATTTGTTTAATCACCTTATACCAAATTAGCCATGAACTAATAATCATAAGAATGAAAAATGCTGCATTTTATGGATTTCTTTGTAAAAATACGAGTTACAGATAGTTCTTGTCTTTATGTCAACTGCTTATAAAAGAGGACTTATGATAATTGATATGATCAGAGATTCAGAATGTACACATTGAGCTCATTTGATTGTTTGCCCACTGTCTGTGTTACTAATCAAAAACTTCTAAAAACTTGCAGGTGAATCTACTGATCTCAATGGTTTCTCAAGTATGTTGGGGAACCAAGTAGCTAGAGTAATTCTTAGATGCCCAGAGAAAAGTGAGACTACAAAGCTTGTAATGTTGCCAAAGACTCTGCAAGAACTGCTTGAAACCGGAAGCAAAAAATTTGGATGTCATTGTACGAAAGTAGTCACTCTAGAAGGTGCTGAAATTGATGAAATCGATCTTATAAGAGATGGTGATCAACTCTCACTCATCTGTTCATAAAAACAAATTCCTTGAAAGCTCATTTTCGGTAAGCTTTCCATTAACATCTATCTTCTCTAGAAACCATGACTGTCACAGTATTCATAATCCTGGCCAATAATTGATTGGAAGATTACCCTGGCAAAGCCAACGGAAATCAAAAGGCTTTATAAAATGACCTATGCAGGAATGGTACTATAGTGATTACTAAATACCGAGATTAAATTGGTGTCCCCAATCATTACCAGGGATGGCTTTGTGGATTTGGAGCGCCGTATATTCTTAGAAACAGGAAATACCTATAGAATAGATTTGTTCTGCTTACATGTTTTTGTAATTTTTTCCATTTTTTATTTGTTATTTTCCAAGTACAAATTCCAGTTTCTAGCTCACAAAATTATACTCCATACTTGAAGGGTAGATACACCCTCTTTGGTGTAGTTTTACGTAGATTGGGATATGTGTAAGGGCATTCTCGGAACGGCTCAACTGAATAAGGCAAAGGAAAAGTTATCCTTTCTATACTTCAGTTCTTGTATCATGTATAGTATGATGATTTTGGAAATGTAATCTACTAGTTCAAATGTCAAAAGAATTTTACTTCTTTGCTTGTGGTCTCAATTCATTTGTTATTGCTCTATTTTGATTCCACTTTGACAGAATTAACACCACAAGTTTGAAACTGAGAATTCATAACCATATTTGGAACTGGTTGTCCTAAGCTCTTGTTATTAAGGACCTGATATGATTTAACTGATACCATTTACAATAGTTACGTTAATCTATTTCCTGTCGCGATGTTAGTAAGGGCATATCAAGAAGTTAGATCACGAATCATTAATGTTTAGAACTTTAGAATTAGTAACTACTTCTGAACATCTCAGATTCTCAGTATTACATAGCTCTGTACATAACTATTCATATCTAGTAAAAGAGTTTCCTCGGAACCTACGAAAACTCATACTTCTATGCTTCAGTTCGCCTCTTCGAGTTGTCATGGCATCAAATACTTCCCCGTCATACAGAGTCCTATCACCATCGTCGATTACATCAATTGGTTCTGGTTCCTGTTTTTACACAAAGTCATGCACCGTGTCATTAATGAATGCTACACACATATTATGAATGTAATCATGAAAAAAATTGGTGAGACTAATTTAATATAGATCTAAGAGGGTGTATCCTGTTGTATTGTTTTGCTGTTTCTGAGCAATTAAGCCTTCAGACTACAGAAAGCATATTGTTAATCAAGTCGAGCTCATTAGAAAACACTTCATGATGCAGAAAGTATTATACTCGGCTGAACAAAAGAGGGCTAATTTAGTCAGAATTAGTTCAGTAAGGATGATCATGTATCACTTAAGAAGTTAAGAGACCATGAGCATAGCAGCAAACATACCGTTGCTGGAATGCTAGGCATTGGAGAGAGAACCATTTCCTGGTATTCAGCTAAACAATCCTGCAAAAAAAAAGATGGATGGGAAATCCGAAATCATTAGCTCTGACAACCATGTTGAGCAGGGAAGATATGTAAGATGACATTGTAAGAAAACGTAAGATGAAAGGACTTACATTTATAGATATAGATCGTTTATCTCTGGCGTTCATTGACATGTGAGGTACAGCGATGACTTCTTCGTACTCAGCAGCATCCAGTTCTTGCAGATACTCAGATGGAAACAGCTTAGGAAGCAAGTATTCTCTGATAGGTATTAGAAAGATGAATGGCAATGGGAACAAAATTCCGACTATAGGTATCCATGTTACTCCGAAGCAAAACAGGAAGTATACTAATTGGAACACTGTAAATGTCATGATATACTTGAATGGCACTGACTCCACAAATGAAGCATGGTTTCCTTCAAAGACTCTGTCAAACACCATTCCAAAAATAAGCACAAGAAATTAAATTTTGTTAACCAAACAAACGGAATTGCCATGTTTACCTATATTATAAATTTAAACACGAAGGAGACTTACTTGTATCGACGACTTGGGGTGACAAATAGTAGTGGCAACCTTTCCCAAAACTGATTTCCAGGAAGGCTATCAAGCGACATGAATGCAAAGTATCCCCATAGAACCGATGTAGGTATCTTTTTTATGATGGGAATTGCTCCAACAGCGAGGCCAACGAGTAGGGATTGCAGCAGGTTGCTCCATCTCTGTTCAGATACCCTGATGGGTAAGTGAGCATCAATCTGCTTAGCCGGATCAATTTTCTTCACATACCCATTGTGATTCATTATAGCCTCTTTTAACCCTCTTAGTTCTCTTGAGACAGCAGCCTCCTGCGAGAAGAGAAATGACATTACCTATCAATAAAAAGTTGTACCATATCAGCAAGATATAAGGTATTTTCAATCATACCGAGATTTTTCTAAATTGATTTTGTAAAACATACTTATACATGAGACCAAACACCTACATTAGGAACAGGTTCTGTCTCTAAAAAGGCATCTTTCAAGTTTTGGTAGAGTTCCGTGTTGCTAGCATCCTGCTGTATGCATTCTTTAGCTTTGGCTATCATCTTCTTTCGGATCAACTGTGGTCCATTAACAGCATGTATAAGAACTGAATTCAAATCATATTAGAAGCTGATTATTTTTACCTTTCTTATTCCTCTCAAGATGCTCACTAACCTGCCTCCTCAGAACAGCAAGGCTCTTTGTGTGCATAGGAGCTTGCGGTAAGACTCCATTACACGGAGGGAGTCCTAGTAACCCACAGATCAAAGTCTGATAAAGACAATAGTAACAGAGATTATTCAGCCTAGGTGTTTTTTTCGGAAACAGTGAGCATTGGAAATGCTTGGAAATAATCTTACTGTAAATCCAAGTAAAAACAGATCATAGTGGAAAGCAGAAGGTTTCTTAAGGTTAAACTCCTGCTGCTGAGCCATCTGAGACGCGACACTGTGATCAAAGAAATAAAGTCCTGCAATCATCACTGCAGGTATAGAAGCAGCAAGGATGTAGACAATGGGGACCTTTGGCATATCCTGCATTCCAAAAAAATCTATTTTGTGAAGTATTTACACGTAAATTAATCAAATCTGCAGCATGTATCCAGTTATCAACAAAAAGATGGATACTGCAGATAGTTCTCAGTCACTTAGGCTAATGGCATTTTCTCTGTAAGAACACTGACCTTAAAAACTGTCCAATGGGATTGCGAGGCAGAGTCCCAAGGGGATGGAATATCAAGCCGTCTGGGTATATCAGACGACAGTCTGCTAGGGACAGCATATGACAATGCTGTCCATACAACGATCATGAAGGGAACCCCATAATCTGCTATAAAGCTCCGAAACCATCCTGTTATTCACAAGACAAAATATACCAACTGTTACTGTGACAAATCAAGGAAGGTTTTGTAACACACGACGAAAATTGAGGTTCCTAGAGACAAATTTAAACCTTCAAAATAAACTAGACAAACCCCTTAGGAAACTCAGAATACCTGTGCCATATTGCCATGATCGCGCTTTTATGCTTTTCAAAGAAGTAAAGAGTACCCCAAAGGAGAAGACAAGAGCAAGCAAGCCATTCACGTAAATCATCAGGAAATCATCACCCCTTTCCTTATGCTCTCTCCCATGAGGTGCACGGAATTCATCAAGCAAACCCTGCCATTTTCCAAATAAACAAGCCAATTCAATCAAATGATCAATTCAAACTAATATACTTACGCGTGCATATTCCTCTTGCTTACATCCATGCATACCTCAACCGCCTGTTGCATAAAAAGAACAGAAATCAACATGCCAAAGAGCTCCCCAGCTAGCCTCGTAAATCTACTAATGAGATTGCAAGCATTAAAAATTGCAAGAAGGAACAGGAAGAGGGATGTCCAAATGCATACCCTATAACAAACAGAAGAAATATATCAGTAATATATTTAGTCAAGAATGATACTGAAGCCTAACCATTTCAACTGTCAGAAGTTTCTAGCTCACCATGCTGCCCAAGCTAAGAAAAGCTCCTTCCCCACTTTATCATTCTTTTTCGATATATTATACAGGTAAGTGTACATGATTATTGTAGGTTCCGCCACACCTAAAATCAGCAGCGGCTGCCCTCCAAATATAGAGAAAATGATTCCACAAATAGACGTTGAAATAAGTGTTTCCACTGTGCTTAAACTTCCATCTAACAACAAAGGAATATTACCAATTCAGCAACATGAAATGCAGAAGATCGAGTTTTTTTTTCAAATGACTATAGTTCACTAGGCAACATACCTGTATCCCTACTTAATTGCTCTCCAAATGCAATTACAGGAAGAGCAGATGCAAAAAATATACAAGTTGTTGGAGCCAATATCCTGCATATGTTGAGCCAGGGGATATAAATCATCTTATAGCCTCTTTTCGAGGAAAAAGGGGTGAGAATCCTTTCCAATTACTAGACCATTTCTTTACTAGAATGAGATAGAAACAGCAGAAAACTTCATTTAAATAACTGAAGAGGATCTTGTTCTGAGGTATTAAGAGTAAAAAAAACTTACTTTATACTAGTTTCTCCAAGCCAATCATGTCTATAGAAAGGTAATCGTCCCTTAAAATCTCTAGCTATACCTTCAAACGGGATGGTTGGTGAGTCCATTGCAATTCATAAAGAACGCAAACTACATACAACAAATTGATTTCATTAGTAAGAACCTAAGGACCGGGGGGAGTAAAAGCAAATGAGATCGTATGAGTACACAGGGGGCTTCAAGAGTCAAGACAATGCGAACAACTAAAAATTACAAACATATCAGCTTTGAAAGATCTGAATTTCCCTCGTAATGTAGAACAAACATCATGCACAAGTAATCCTCCTACTCGAGGCTGGTTCGAGGCCATACCTAAAATGTGGTTATTCTAGCAAATGAAAGCTATATTTTAAAAACGTTGTCTTAACCAAACTCCTAGAACTTTAGAAGAATAAAAATCAAAAACATGTGATCATGAAGATCAATAAATACAAAATCTAACAATATTCCTGCGACATAAGATGACATAATGCAATGTCTCCATACAATTAACATACCTTTAACGATGAACCTAAAAATATTAAATCTGCATAATTAATCTGTATGAAGATGATACACATTACTTGTTTTTTGAAAGAATGATACAGTTACTTTTAATGTAAATAAAATGCATGTAATAACCTTAAAATCAATATTAAAAAATGTAAAATAAAAATCTTACAAATTTGTTTTAATTTTTCAGGAAAATTATCAAATACAGCCCTCTATAATTTGCACTCAAAATATTGATCTAAGATTGGGATCATTTTTTTTTCCCCTGTTTCTTGAAGTTTTTTTGAGAAAGCTTGTGGGCTTCTGACACGTGTAATACTGCTACCCATCAGAGATTTTTGACTCCTTTATATGTTGGTTGAATCGTCCATCATCCTGCCAATGATTTTTAACTGTCATTCCATTTCATCGATCCTTGATTTTGTAATTTTATTATAATTTTTTTTAAATATGTGCACCTTTATTTTTAGTATTTTTTAATTTACTAAAAGACACTAATAAACTAGGACCTCTCCTAAAGCTAGCTTAGCTACACAAGTCAACGCTTGAGAAAAAGGGAGGTAAGAGATTGCCCTAATCATAGACAATTATAGTTGGTAAGACTTGAAGTTGAAGTTCACTAAAGGTGTCTTCCACCAACTCCGCCAAACATGCTTGATTTATATACGCTTTTAGTTAAATTAAACTCCTTAATCTCAAAATGAAAAATATTATCAAATTTCCTAAATTATTCAACTAAAAAACGTCTACAAAATTATTTTATGAAATAATATTTACTAAATTTTTCGGTACGTGTAAAATTTGTGTATTGGTCTCATACAAGCCGCGGTAAGTACGTGCGTGGTAATTCTCAATTCATTGATTTACTGTTAGCAAAAATTTCAATTGATACAACATTTCAAGGCTCAACAAATAGCTTACTACAGACTATCATACTGTCATTCAAAATGCAAAATATTACAACATAGCAAACAATACGTAGAATTAATAATAATGTACAAGATGCTAACTTGTCTATAGGAAATTTAAGGCTCATATCTAACAGATGATAACAATTTAGAAGAGCAACCAGAGTGGAGCTATACCGAAGCAACTTCATTGCAGACTACGAGCCTTTTGCATGTTCATCCTTTCTCGGGTAGCCAGTAACTTCCTCAGATCAAATAGAAACTAGGTAATCACATCGAAAAAAGTTTACAGGATGTACAGAATAATACATGATCATGGTATCCCTCATGAACTTTCAACACTCTTCCAGTGTCCTTTGTAATGGCCAGAGTTAATAGCAGTCACTCCTTGAGAATCAATAACAAAATCCAGAATCTAGCACATCAAAAGAAGGGCTTCCCGTGTACGACCTAGTAAAGACAATACAGTGGCAGCAATATGATGACCAGTCAACCCTGCACGAGTAAGCTGTTCGTTTGGAGATGCATGTTCTATGTAGGTATCCGGTAATACAATTGGTCTCCACTGCAAGAGTCACAGATATCACAAATATAAGAGCGCTGACTGCATCCTCTCAAGGTTAAACACTTGAACTAGGATATGCCATTTGCACAACAGAAGCAGAGATGTGAAAGGAACGAAGGTGACAACACATTGCTCCAGCATTATACTTTAGGAAATTTATATTGTGTAAACTTGTTTCCACAAGTATAGGCTTCTCACCGTACCCCATTCAACATCACTTTCCCTATACACCGTGTCACTCTATCTTGGTATCAATAAAAAAATTGAGCTGTACAAGTGCCTCTAAATTTGTTTTGACATGATACAAGTACAGCAGTTTCCTAGTATAGAGGTGAAATGAGGAAAATATATCCTAGCATGCAAATCCCAAGGCTCAAACTTGCTATCTCATTTATGTATATAACATTGGTACACCAACAGAAACAGTAGGCCATGGAACCTTAAAAGTCATTTCACTCCATAAATAATCATTGATAGGCTTGGAATTGTTAAAGCTAAAAGCAGAGGCTTCTACAGGCGATAACTGAGGAAAATCAGAGTATGGTCAAGCAATAAGCTCTATCGGAAAGAATTCCACAAACATAGATCATGTAAAGTTCCTCAAACATAGATCATGTAAAAAATAAATTTAAACAGATGTTGCCTGTGGGGGGCAGGGTTAATTAATTAGCTTAGATTTTATCAATAAGAATTAACAGAAAAGCAGTTTAAAGATTTACCTTAACTCTTCCATCAAGCTTCCCATCAAGTGCAATGAATTGGGCAACATGGGACCCAAATCCTCCAACAGATCCTTCCTCTACAGTAATCAGAAAGGCATGATTTTCACAAAGATTCCTCACAAGCTTAATGTCAAGGGGCTTGCAGAATCTTGCATCCGCAACAGTAACTTCTACTCCTAGCTTTGAAAGGAGGGACTGAGCCAAAAGGCAGTTCTGAACCATGGCTCCATATCCTAATAAAGCAACATCTTTACCTTCAATGAGGACTTTCCCCTTGCCAATCTATTCTACAGAAAACAGTTCACAACTAAGGCAATGGTGCACAACACTTAAAATTATCAATCACATCAAATACAGAAATAAAAGTCAAACATAAAATAACCTATGTTAAGGCAGAAACATAATCAGCAGTAATAGGGATATGAGACCAAATGGTCTAAACAGAATAAAACAGATGCATCGCCAATCTATGTTTAGCAATCTATCTGCAGTATTTTACAGGAGATAAGAAAGTGGAAGCAGTAATTTTACATATCAGGTTTTTCAACTAATTACTGTGCTCATTTGATTGATAAAAATAAAGCACACTTTCAGAGTGAAGTAACTACCTCAATTGGCGTTCCACACTTGGGGTTATCTATGCCAACTATAGTGCCTCTGGGATACCGGAAGCACACTGGTTGATCATCAATTTGTGCTGCAGTGGCTACCATACGAGCAAGTTCAAACTCATCAGAGGGAGCCATCACAATCATGTTGGGCAAGCAGGACATGAAAGTTACATCAAATGAGCCAGAGCACACCGGTCCATCAGAACCTACCATGCCTGCCTTTGTGATAGCAAAACGCACTGGAACTTTCTGTCTATCAACATCGTGAACAATCTGTCAACAGGAGAGACAAATGAGCACATGTTTTTCAACTCCCCTATGACCAATTTGCAGCCATTTTTTATCATTTAATTTTTAGCAACTTACAAGAAATCAATGTATCAGGCAGCAAATAGTAATTAAATGAAGGCTAAGGCAAGGCATCTTAAGACATGGTAACGAAGGGTGAGCCAAGACATGATGAATGAGATGATTCCAGGCACCAAGTAGGTTTCCTTGGGCCCTTTGGGAACCCCAGGAAGGACCTCGATGCATGATCTTGCCGGGTCCAAAAATGTTCTCTGGAGGCCAAGTTTGAAGGCTATAATACACAAAATCGGACTATTTTTTGAGATTTCGGGACCCGGTGTCAAAAATTCAAGGGGTGGTAGGGGATGCATCCCGGGGTCATACAATATTGTTTGGAACCATTTATGGCCAAGCGCCCACACTTGTGTCCCATAGTCAAGCAACTGTCATGTTTTAGTATCTTTAAGATAGGAGGCCTAGATGAGTGAGTAATAATAAGCAAAAGATTAGACAAAATGCAGGAGAAAAGGGGAGGGGGAGGGGAGACAAGACCTGGTCATAAGCTCGCTGTAGGAAAGCAGACGGAATGATACAAAATGGTTTGAGTCCTCCACATGCTAGACCAGCAGAAAATGTAACAGCATGCTGTTCGGCCATTCCAACATCGAAAAACCTATCTGGAAAGTTCTCTTGGAACAACTGAATTGATGACTCCATCCTCATGCCTGCATGAACTGCCACTATATCCTTGTCCTTCTCTGCCTCCAATGATAAAGCCTCTATAAAATAGTGGTCATATGTTTGAGGGCCAATTCTAGATATCAATGAATCAATATCACTTGAGCCTGAAATGAAAAGAAAAGGACAAGCATTGAAAAAACGTTGGCTATTATGGCGATTTTAAAATTATATGCTGTTACTGAATAAGACTATCGGCTTTGATTTCCACTGAACCATTAAAGTATTGCCTTTATTAAAATATTGGAATCTGGTATATGCAAGTGCATAAACAAATCTCTAAGTCACTACAACTGTTTTAATATTTTAGGAATTGTTAAACAACTTGAGCGGAGAATGGACATCAAGGATTCCATCATATACCAGTTAGTAAATGTAATCAAGATCCACATCTTCCTCAAGTTGCGACATAGTGTGCTTTTCTTCATTGCATATGATCTCAACTAGAGTTTTTGAGAGCATGAAAACATAGAGAGTATTAACAAATTGAAGTCCTTAAACAACAGTGATAACCTGACAGCTAAAAAAGGTTTAACTTTCCTCATAAGTTGGCGCATGCACGAGTATAAAGAAAGAAATTTCAAGTGTTTTTCAATTCAGAAACCTCCACTTAACCGAGTATTAACAAAGTGAAAACGTAATATTTACTCAATTGAAAATCAAGATGTTATCAATTCAACCATGCTAGCAAAACAAAGCAAGCATCCATCTCTATTAGTGTAAGCAAACAATTAACACGTGTCAAAGAGTCAAAACAACATTATTGTATTGTATTGTATCACAGGCTAAAAAGCTGAATTAACCAAGACCAAGAAACTGATTAGAATATAACTGAGAAAACTCGTCAAAGCATCAGACGGAATCATCCTGATAGATATGCATACATATAGAATCCAGCCATAATGTACAAAACTGATGTTGAAGAGCAATAAAGGTAACTACTGAATAAATTACCTTCATCAAGATTTTCCACTGTTTCACTCATTTTCTTAGGTTGTCCAATGTTTTCATCTGTCATGACATGAATCAATACAGGGCCCATAGAATCCAACGAAGCTACTTCTTGTAGCACACAAATTAGATCTTCAACATTATGCCCATCTACTGGACCAATGTAGTACAGTCCTAACTCCTCAAAGAGTGTTGATCCTGTAGGACCCAGCATACCACGGGCATACTCATCGACTTTGGCAGCCCATTCATACAAACCTTTACCAACTCTCTTAGTAAGACCCTAAAGGAATATGAAAACAAAAAACTCATTAATATAACAATGGAACAAAATTAAACTTGAATTTCATCGAAGCAGGGGATACTAGCTCATTCTCTTAAAAATTGCTCAGTTTATTTTTAGTAAGGACCACCAAGAGAACCATACCTTAGCAACTTCTCTGAATCTTCGAAAAGTTTTGCTGGATTGCACCTTGCTCCAAGAACTAGAGAGTGCAGTAATTGGTGTCCTGGAATCCTCATCAGGCTTAAGATGCAAAGAGTGGCGACTATCATTTAAGATTACCACCAAATTTGAATCTAAGTATCCAGCATTACTCATTGCCTCGTAGACTTGACCAGTAGTAGTTGTTTCATTGCTGATAACAGAAACTACACGCTCACGTTTCCCTTTGATATCTCTTGCAACTGCCAAACCTGAAATATAGATGGATATAATGGAGGTGTGGTTATATATAGCAATATTTTCACTTTTCCAGAAATAAGCATATCTATTAGGAAGAAAATTTAAAATCTACCAAGTCCTGCAGAGATACTGTTGCATCCATGAGCAGCACCAAAGGGGTCAAATTCACTCTCAGAACGGGATGTATAACCAGAAAGTCCATTTTTCTGTCCCAGCGTACTTATCAGAGATCTTCTTTCTGTGAGTAGCTTATGTGCATACGTCTGCTCAAATGCAGAAGGCATCACATTAGTATAAATATGTATTGAACTCTCTTCATAGTATCACATCTCAATTATCTCAAATGGAAGAAACGAAAACAAACGGGAGCAACAGAAAGCTGAGCCAAAAAAATTCCATAATGATAAAAAAAGGGCCTGATAACTCACTTGGTCTCCTATATCCCACAAAATCTTGTCCATTGGTGCATGAAAAACATAATGAATTGCAACAGTCAGCTCCACCACAGACAGACTAGCTTTTAAATTTTTTTGTCCTTTTGATACCATGAAAGAGAGCTCTCCACGGATTTCATCAGATAATTGCTTCAGCTCCTGTTGCACCAGGATTCTAATCAATTGACATAAAACTTCATTTTACTGCTTGTTTGTTTTCATCTTATAAAGACACTAAGTTTCAATATTATTATTCATAATTGTACCAAATGGTGTAAAGAAAAAGGTACCATGACTTCTCAACCTTTGGTGACAAATTTTTCATGTTAATGGGGTTTTCAACCATATCAAGTATAGGTGTAGGCACTTCTTCCCAGAAAAAGTCACTGTTATTGGCAAGAGCTCGAGTTCTTCCTGCAAATCCCTGCATTCAAGAAGACAAGATATATCACAAAGCACTCTGTATATAAACGGGTGTTGTTTAGTACTTCACTTGGGGGTTGGGGGGGGGGGAGCATCATAAAAGTTCACAGTAGTCCGAAAACTAACAAGAAAAGAAAAACCGAACACCAAAAAGTTTATCCTAAGGCTAAAAATAACATTATTTAACAACATAAATGCTATCATATATATACACTTTGATTTTATAAGATGACTAAAGTCTTCTTTTAGGACTATGGTTCCCTAATGCAGTTAATTGAAAGTTATATCATGTGGAAATAAACACAGGAAACGACAAAAAGCAACAAACAATGATCTTACACCGAAAGTTATATCAAGGCTCTCAAGATCACCCTTGGTCCCGCAAGAGTTCCACACCCAACCTAATCACTATAGGTAATCAAAAATCCTTATTGAATCTTCCTCATTTTTGACCCAAAGTCCCAAACACTCCATCTTGTCTTTTTACCTACCTATATATGCGCGTAAACACTTAGACTCTTATTACAGCTAGTATAAGTAATACTAATCAAAGTCAACTTCTTATATATTGATTCGACTAGGAAATAGCTAAGATCCTAAAGCTATGAAATTGCCAACTAGAAACTTTGATCACTTGTTGCTTCTTGTCTCACGGGACAACACTTTTCACAGCCCAACAAGTGCCAACCACTCCATGCAAATAGGCTGCAGCATAGAAGTGGCCCAAATTTGTAGCTTGGCTCCAAGACCCAATACCCACACAATACACAAAAGCTTCCATAACCCAACAATTTCCCAATCAGAAGACTTGTTTCCAAGAAGACACCCATTTAGAAGAAAGCACATCACCGTTGCACATCCACTTAAGGAATCATCTTTCTTATTCACCAAGGAAGATACAACTTGACCAACAGTAACAGTCTACAGCTCTACACCATGCAAGTCATGGGACAATGTTCCCAAGTCCCACACAGATCAGAACACATTATCGGACTCGAATTTCCTTGTTTCCCACACACAACCCATGTGTAGTGCCCTCACCCACAAATCCAAACAATTACCTGAGCGCGATCATATGTACCCAAATCGCACCTTTATAAAAACTCATTATAATATCCTTGTCATTCAACCGAATAACGGAATACAACATGCTTCCATAAACTCACCCTGCAAGGACACGACAGCCTGACTCATGCATGACAACCCCATCATTCAATTGAATATCATCTTCCTGATGCAACTTACCACTCGTTTGAGCCATGACGACTGATGGCAAATAAGACTAGGAAAAATGAAGAGTAGCCCACTAACCCCGTATGGCCGTATGTTTGTCAACTTCCTATCAATCTTCCAATGTAGTGCGATTTTCCCTTCCACGCACACATGGAACATTCCCCACATTCCTTTCATAAGCTTTGCATTCTAAAGAATACTACGAACCAGCTCGCCTACCCACACTTGAAGTTTGTTTCTTACTTTATCCAAATCTAATTTATTGGTGGTACATACTCTTCAAGTCCAAAGGTACTTCATTGTCAATAATTCCACCCCATGCCCTACCTATCACAATGTCAATAGTCCACAATTTTTTGCAACAGTTATAGGATTGAAGTTACAATAGCCAAAAATGACTTCTTATGGCTGATAATCTACACTTTATACTATAAACGGAGTATGAATATGAAGCAATCTTTAGAGGGTGAATTCGGATAAATTTTATCCTATAGAACAACAATAAGATCATATGTTATCAAGACTTCCATACTCATGTCGAACACGACCATGTGTTCAAATGCTATATCGGCAATATCACCAAACAATTCCATGTTTTTGATCAAATTGAAGCATCAAGTATTCGCGCCAATGTTGGAGTGTCTAAAATGAAGAGTCTAAAACAGAATTACTAGAAAACAACTGTTTTAATATCACCCTAAAAGGGTTGCAACAACATTAATTAGTGCAATCTTCTGATGAAAAGAAAAAAACCTCCATATTTATGATAATTCAGCAACTTTATAAACATTATTACACATAGAAAAGAAAAATTGTATGAATGTATGATAATACCTTGAATGTGAAGCTGGAATTTAAGGATGAACAGGCATTATTTCTACAAAACTCTAAATTGGATTGATAGCTGAAGCTTCTTGATTCCAATTTATGAAGAAAATCTTTACAATTTCCATGATTTTGAACAGAAATTCCAACTGGGTATTCAAGATAAGCCATTCCCATCTTGAAAGTCAAACACCCCACAAAAATTGAACCAGAAATTCACCACCAAATTGCCATCAAAGTACACAAGTACCCATCTTCTCAGCAGAAAATCGAGCAAGTTTAATGAAATTAATAAGAACTTTGAAGCCCACAAATTGAAATTGAAGTGTCACAAATTATGACAAAGAAAGAGTTGTAGTGGTAGGTAGAAAATGAAAGGGTACAAGTTTGAGTGGAAACAAATTAAGCACTATCAGTTGCATAGTGTTCAGATGATATTGGCTGTTTCTATTGCCTAGAGCTGGATGGATAGAAACTTAGCACGTTGCTGTGTACTGTTGGGGCCTGCTGATGACCTTACGGTCTTACCTCGAGGTGGCAATTGGATTGTTCGGGTTCTTTTAAAGTAGGATTAGATTTATGTTTGGATCTATTTGGGTAGGTCACATGGAGTAACTCGGTTGAGTATGATTCGGGTCCAATTAGAATTACTCCCTCCATTCAAAAAGAACGACCCATTTGGTCAAAACTTTGTCCCAAAAAGAAGGACCCATTTGCATTAAAACACCACCAATTTGCAACAATATTTGTGCAAAATTAGCTTCCCCATATAAAAATTTGATTTTCCATGTTATTTTATTACTTTCTCTCTCTATTTTTTTACAAACCCCATGTAAATTTATCTTTCCAATATATTTTTACTTCTTTTTACTTAACTTTCTTAATACCCACGTAATCATCCCAGATGGATCGTTTTTTTTTGGGACGGAGGGAGTAGTTTTTTTTTTAGCAATTATCAAAGGAAAAATACATAGTAGTTTGTTATGATTATATATTAAATTACAATAGAGTTTTATGGTTTTCTATTTTCTGAAAACAGTAGTCCATATTTATTTAAATTCTATTGCTAGTTAGCTGTTGAAAATCCATTCACAATTGTTAATATGAGTCCAAGTCGTTGTAAAATTTATGCTTTATTTGGTTTAATATAAATTTGAGTAATCGAGTATGAATTTTTTTTACACCTCTAGTTGTTACTTGTTAGAACATCAATATTCAATAGTGCGGAACATCTTAAATGGTGATTTTTTATTGCGCCCGTACTTTACGTCATTATTAACTCATTATCACTTAAGAGTCACCTTTGTAGGTTTTGTACAACTTTTTTTTATATGCAATCACATTTAAAACGTATCAATAAGTTCAAGTTGATGTTTTATGCTTAATTAGCAATATATAAGGAGAAGGGCCCTACCGGATCGGAACCTCTCACTGGTCCTCCCGACTCGGGTTAGCGGGCTAGGCACTTTGGAAGTGATGGGGAAGGGGAAGGGTAAGGGAATCACCATTCACCACCCCAAAAGGTGCCTCTAATGGAGTTTGAACCCACAACCTCTTAGTTGTGAGATACAAACTTGACCACTAGACCAAGATATGCTTGGTGGTATTCAATGTCTAGTTGGATAAGAGTTTATATACTAGTATATTGTAATACGTATAATCTATTTGTTCTTCTGTGTAAGGATATAAGGATATTCACGATCTAGTTAGACGCGGTTCTGTACCCAAAAATTGTAAACAAGTGAGTCCGCTCAAGTTCATTATAAGGCCAATCAGATTACGCCTTTATCTTCATGCGGAATTATTGGCTTGTTTCTTTGCTCTGAAGCACGCTCGTCGACAAGGGTTTTCTAGCGTTTCCCTTTTCACAGATTGCCAGAATATTTTGAGTTTGCTTTCTGGCACTGGCCTCAAGGATATTGCTGTGGTTTGGCTTTTACAGGATATTGGTGCGGTCCTTGACTCCTTTGTTACTTGTCATATTAGCAAAGTGGGTAAATCTGCTGTTTCTCGTGCCCATTCCTTGGCAGTTGCAGCGCGGCGTAGGAATTTACTTAATTCTGTTTTTTAGTTTTTTTAAAGTTTTGTGAAAAAGAAAAAAATAACAATTCTTATATATATATAATCAATTAATTAATCAAATCATATACTTTAAGGTGTAGATTTGTATCAAAAACTAAGGCCTTATTTTCTTTCTCTTAAAAATAATATTTCCATAAAAATAATTTCGATTCAGTAAAAACAAAATCAGTTCAGCAAAAAAAATTCTGGATGAAATGGACAATAACACTGCAGAAGAACTATAGAACTTCAAATAATTTACCACCAGCATCTAGCTAATACATCAACTTTTAGCAATTAAACCTTCAAATAACCAACCAAAGCAGAGAAAAAATATATAGGAAGGAATTCATTCATCTGTTCTCTGCTAATTAGTTTGCTAGTAACTAGTTTAAGATTGTCTTGTTTCGTCAATTTTTCAATGGGAAAATCAATGCCGCCAGAAAGAATACAAGGACATGAAGTTTTTACTTCCACAATTTCCTCAAGGACATATTCTTTTCTGTATCCTTCTTCATCACCTTTGCCACAGCCATTTCAAAATCTTCCTGTGTTACGTGAATCCTCCTCTCCCTCAAAGCAAACATACCTGCTTCAGTACATACACCCTGCACACACCAGAGTAGAGGAATTTGGTTACATGCATGTATAAATCACCGACAGGAAAATCATATAGACCAAGAGTCCAAGATATCTATGTTTACATGATCAAAAAATGAAAAGGGAGAGAGGGGGGGGGGGGGGAATCAATTGGATAAACTGTTTCAATTCAAAATTGCTATTAAACAGGTGTGCAGCTAAACACAGATTAAATATGCAAATGTCAATTCATTGGGCAAGCAGTTATTAACATTCAATAGCTTATCACAGCCAACTTACAGAATATTGTTTTGTAAACATCGTACTTGTAATTAAGTCCAAGCATAAATCCTGTTAGTTTCAGCAACTGACAACAGAATACTAGAATCTACTTTTTCTGGGTTCCCAGCTCACAATGATAACATATTTGCTCTCAGACGCATGTTTGTAAGGAAAATTCTGTTTTGCATCACTCCCTTGCATTTTACCAATAAACTAGGTTTAGATTCAGAAAATCAGCACAGCACAACTTTCATCACATTTGATGGGAAAGCAACAATTACTCGACTCTCACAGACCTACATCTATAATTTTCACTAGTGTCCTGTTTCTGCAGGGTAGCACAAAATAAAGTTTATCTATGAGACTGACAAAAATCTAATGTTCCTTACAAGCCAAACTTTGTCATCAGTTTATCCCAACCAAAAAAAAAAAGATAAGCCTAAGCATACAATAAATGATAGGCATTTCCAATATGGAAGGGAAACACCGAAACAGCGTTGTCTAATAGCTTTAGTCTCATTATAATGCCAACGGTTTGTCTAAGTATGGTTTAGGAATGGCATGTGTAACATGTTACATGTCGTAAGAAATCATAATCCTTTGGAAACTCTGTATCACTTGAAAAGCTCTAGAATTTGATATGCATTTTACACCAAAAAAATGATATAAGATGCTCAAGGAAAACAACAGTTTGCAAACCTTTAACTCTGCACCAGAAGCCCCGTTCATCTTTTCCGCAATCTTCTTCAAATCAATCCCGCGCATCAAGTTCATTCTTCTAGAGTGGATCTTCAAGATGTCACAACGAGACTGAAAAGATGCAGCAAAGTCATTTAGAATAATGTAGAAGCACTGTTAATATGTTGGGGAATTTCAGATAAAATTTTATTAAGTATTCTAAGTTTATAAATGCAAGGGAAATAGCTCATTCAAAACTGCTTACAGCAAGTGAAGGCTGATTCTACTTGCTTAGTAATGCATGACCCTAAACCAAATGAATAACATGTGTATTTCAAAAATGCATTACCAAATACTTGGCACTACATTTAAAGGACAAAGACCACCTTGTCAAAGCAAAGAAAGGGTTGAGCACCCTGACTTTGGTACATTGATAGATTTAACTATATGAGTCACTAAGTGGCTAAGTGCTTTCTTCTGATATAATGTTCTTCCACGTCAATTAGGGAATAAAAATATAACAAAATCTTCCTTCTTCCATATATCAAAAAGACTTATAATGCTGTTTCCACCTAAGAATATTTTATAACCAATGAGTACATTATACCCAAAGTCCCAAACAGCTACTGCCACTCGATTAGGATCATTAATTATTTAATTATAATCCTTTAAAGGCAGAATCAAATTTCAAATTTACTTCATTTTACATGCCACCCTTATTTTCTCTATCAGTTATGTGAGTAACCACAGAGCCAATAATTTAACTCCACTTAATGACAGTAGACAGCGCATCATAATAACCCCCCCCTCCCCTCTCCTCTTTTCTCTCCCCTCAATCCAATCCCCCCTCCCCTCTCCTCTTTTCTCTCCCCTCACTCCAATCCAAAGAAAGGTATAATAAAAGAAAGTTTCTAAGCCTTTTTAAAAGAAGACAACAGTATCAGCACTTTAGGTTAATCTACAAAGGAACTTCAAGAGGAAGCCTACAAAAGAAAACAGATTGGTGAAAGTTTCTCCATGCCTCCAAACTTACTGAACTAGCCTACTCAGATCAATAAGGGTCCTTTCAGTCCATAAAGCAGAGCACAAAGCAGGAGACTCATTTTAGCTACATGATCTTCAGGGAGGGGATAAAGCACTTGCTTGACAGTTAATTGAGTTAAAGAAGGAAATATGCAAATACGAAGTGCACCACAAAGTTGCGAAATAAGGACATGATGCCAATATATTAAACTCACATCTTCGTTGGGATTGGGGAACTCAATCTTCCTATCAATCCTTCCAGGTCTAAGGAGAGCTGGGTCCAGAATATCAATACGGTTTGTTGCCATCAAAACCTGAGGATAATTATGCCACATCAATGACAATGAAATATAAGGTATTAATAGTCCAATAATATAATTAAGTACAATTCAGAAAACAACTCATAAGTACTTTAATCTTTTTTGATGCTTCAAATCCATCTAATTGATTGAGAAGCTCCAACATAGTTCTTTGAACTTCACTATCTCCATTTCCAGATCCAGATTCCATTCTTGCTGATCCAATACTATCAATTTCATCCATGAATATGATAGATGGAGCATGTTCTCTGCACAACAGCAACATCAAAAAGTCATGCACCTTGTTCATTCAGACTAAATCAGCACAAAAAAATAATGTAAGTTTGAAAACCTTATGATGCAATGTCAAATAGGGATATCAACACAGTATAGCAGGCTTTAAACAAAAGATATAACAAACCTGGCCATGACAAAAAGTTCTCTAACCATTCGGGAACCCTCTCCAATATACTTCTGCACCAACTCTGACCCAGAAACCCTTATGAATGTACAGTCAGTGTGATGTGCCACTGCCCTAGCAAGCAGAGTTTTTCCAGTACCAGGTGGACCATAGAGCAAAACTCCCTATACAAAACAAAAGACAGATACAGTCATGATTACCAAAAAAAAAAATGATGGTTAAGACACCCAATAAAAGAAATAAACGCAGTATAGCAATGAAAGTCTCCCACAAGCCCATAAATGTGAAATGGTGAAGGGAGTTAATGTTAACAAAAAACATGTCTTCAGAACCAGAGACATAAATTCTTTTAAATCATTCATTAATCATAATGAGGTTCAAATAGGTCAAAACCAGAAAAAGGTTCAGTAATTTCACCTTAGGTTGAGCAATACCCAGACTCTCAAACAATTCAGGATGCTTGATTGGAAGCTCAATAACCTGAAACAGTTTTTAAAGAGTTAGAATTTGTTTAACAAAAGTAATCTACTCATAAACTGTCGTCATTGGGTGGGGGTGAACATAGTGACAGCTAACCTCCTTTATCTCTTTAATTTGCTGGTCTAAACCTCCAATCATGTCATAAGTAGAATCAGGAACTTTCTCAACTTTCATAAGGTTCACCAAAGGATCAACTTTACTAGGTAAGACTAGATGGAGGACATAGCTGTCATTGCGAAGAGCAACTCTAGTGGAAGGTGTGAGTTTTGTTATGTCAATGTTCTTATCAGCATCAACAACATATTTCCCTTCTGGATGAACCTGTTACAGGATTGGTAATAATCAGAAACTCCACTTTATCATTGACGATAAGACTACTTTCATAATTTATTTATTTTTTTAAATGGAAAATTGAAGACTACCATTAACAGTTATTGATTCTATAATGTGTCGCTATAGAAAAATGACTCAGTACACAATGATAAAAGCTTACCTTGACCAACACCTTAGACTTTCCCATTACTTTGACAACTTCTCCAACATATGATCCAGGCTCTTGAAGCAGCATAAGTTCCTCTTTAAGCATCCTGACTGAGCATGTCCAAGAGAGTATAACAGTATAAGTCTAACTACACTCAATGTGGGTTAAAAGGCCAAGCTTTTAAAGCATACTTGCAATAAAGCATAATTTCTATGTAAGATTCGAAATTGATTAAACAACTACAAAGTACACCTTATTCATCACAAACCACACAAGAACAATTCCCTGTTTACACAACACATTCCAAACAATCAACTTATACCAAACTTAAGCAACCCACATTTAATTAAAATCTCCAGTTGAAATCTGAAACAAACAGAAATGCAATGGTGCAATGTGTCCCAAAAAATACCAAGATAGAAACTAAACCCATAAACAACAACAGCAACAGCAACCATTCCGAACTTTCGAATCTTACAACAGATAGCTATATCGAAAATTTGAAGAAACTAGTAAATTGTTTGATTTGTTAAGCTTCCCAAATCCCAATACATCACAAATCAATCACAATAAACTCCCAGATCCTAAAACAAAGACAGAGTAGGAAATCAATTGGCCCCTCCCTCGTTATCGTTCAATAATCCACCCCGAAAGAAAATTGATCAAAATCACAACTCCAAAACCCTATGTACAGCAATTCAGCATCAAGGGAAAGGACATCACACAAATTCGGTCACACAGTAAATTGAAGATAAAGGTGAAAGTTTCCGAAATCTTGGTATTCAGCTAATTACTACACTAAAACATCATAATTGCAATTAAGCCGGAAACAAATCGAAACAAAAATTGCGGAAAAAAGAACAAAAATTTGACTAATTAACGACGAGATTACAAACTCAAAACCAAGAAAACACTCAAAAGGGATCAAACCAAACAATGCCAACATGAGATCAAAGACAAATTCGACCCCCAGAAAAAAATATATACAAAATTAAAAATAAAAATCGATAGTAAAATCAAAGAGAACAGAAATTAAAGAAAGAAGTGAGTATTTCGATAAAGGTAAAATTAGGGTTAGGGTTTGCTCACCTTGAGAATTGAGCTCATTACGATGAGCTTCAAGACGGCTAAGATCAAGGGTTTTCTGGCGATGAAGATGTTCGAGTTCGTTGATTCGTTTCAGATAATACTGGCGTAGACCATCGCCATGAGTGGTGTTTCCGGCGGCCATTGTTGCAGGGCTACTACGTTCGGTAAGAGCAGTCGCCATTAATTTTTTTTGGGGAAGAAAGATGAGTTTGTGTGAGAAAAGAGGGATTTGGGATTTTGGGGAGAGAGAAAATTAAATTTAGGGAAGTGGCTTGCTCAAGAGGAAAGGTAGAGTAATAGAGTATTGTATTTTTAGGATTTTAAAATTGTACGAGTAAAAATTAGATGGTGGTTAACAATGGTTAAGTATTGGCGCATAGGAACTACTTCGTATTTAATATATTTGGCGTATATATTTGGTGTGTGGTGTGTGTGGAACTATGGACGGTTATTCTCTTACTACTACACCATCACCTTGCCACCACTTTCACCTCATACCCGAATCGACCCGATCCTACCCATATCCGACCTAAATGTTAGCTGACCCGAAATGACTCAACCCATACCCGACCCGAATGAATCATTTGTCAGGTCTACCGCAGAGTAGCTCTTTAACGTCTATATTTAGAGCGTCATGTGTGTATGGAACTATGGACGGTTATTCTCTTACTACTTCACCATCACCTTGCCACCACTTTCACCTCATGAGCGACCCACTACGATTCTTCTTTATTTGCAATCCACCACTGCTAATTACCGACTAGGAGGTTGAGGTTTTTATATTGGACAGCTTACACAACCGAATGTTAAAATAATGGTGGCTAAACTTGTTTCTGATGTTGGTTCAACCACTTGTTAGACCGATTTTGGCCAACGGTTGGCCACTTAATTGGCCGATTTTGGCCACCGGTTGGTTGGGTAGGGTTTTTAATTTTTATTTATTTATTTATTATTATTATTATTATTATTAAGTTGAGGGTAATTAGGTATTTTTGTGGTTTGTCATTTTGCACAATAAATTGAGGGTAATTGGGAACTTTCGTGGTTTGTGAAAACCTTTTGCCACTTCTATAAAATTGAAGTCCATAATGGCCTTTGTTTACTACTGTTGTTCATTACAACCCATTTGATAGCCGATCATAAATTTTGATAACAGGAATAGTTTTACATGTACTTCGTAAATTATAAAAGAAATTAACATTATAATCCCCATGGAAATGTGATTTCATCTTAAAGCATAAGTTTTTTTTTTGTTTTTGTTTTTGTTTTTTTTTTTAACGTTTTATCATTACCATTTACTTATCACTTGAGATGAAGTATTAGGTGGGAATGAAATTTTATAGAGAAAAATGGACAATTTGGGATTTTGGGGTTAACTACTATTACCATGAAATTAAACCTTGATTTTCCTTACAAATTTACATACAAATTCATTCTCATTACCAACATATATGGGCACCTACCAAACTGATCGTCAAATCTTTGTTATAGTTCTTTTTTCACTAAATGTGATAGTTGAAGGACGTTGCTAATCTCGGTTTACTAAAAAAAGGTTTATTTTCCCTTTAATTGACTCTTGCGTCTGAATTTTATTTTACTATGTACAAATTATTATTAGGGTTTTTCTGTACATTATAAAGATTAGCTTTTAAATTGAATTGTTTTAAAATTATTTAAATAGACTTTTGTATGAGTTGTTATGTAACTTTTGGAATCATGTATTGTTTTGAACTACTAACTTGAGACCTAATTCTCTTCACCTTAAAAATTTAATATTCAGTAATAATAATTTCAATTCACTAAAAAAAAGTTTTTGTATGACAAAATTTTGTTTGAAACACAACTTTTGCAACAACTTGAAAAATTGAACAATAAAATACTTCAATACTCATAAGATCTAAGCATAGTTATGAAAACTAAGTCCCCCATTTATTACTTCTTATATATGCCCTTGTAGCTCACTCGAGCCTATGGAAAAAAAATAAACTTGGTAACTTCAAAAAGGTAATAGCACAATAGTCTTTGTAACTATGATAAAACTAGATTCGAAATCAATGCTCAAGTGCGAAAAAAAAAAATTACATTTTAAAAATTTGTACAGGCAAGAGGCAACAGTAAACTATTGACTTTTCTTCAATGAAGGATAAGGAGATTAAGAAGATACTGCTGTTTTCCCTCATATAGATATCAAATTTAGCTGAGATTGAGCACTATTAACTAGCAAAACCTATTCAAGATTCAATCATTAATATTTACTTTGGCAGAAATCGCAGGCAATAGGATGGTCAGATTAAATAAAAAGATTAAACCAATCAATTACACAAAAAGTCTACCCCAAGAAACAAGAAGAAAAATACTAGCTTAATTCCATCAATAGTTCACTACTTAAATTAGTAGGCTTTCTAATCTCCACCTAATCACACCTTCCTACTTCTCTTATCAACTCTAGACATTTATCTGAGTGTATAACAAATTCTCTACTTCATAAGCGAATTCGTTATCATTTCCATGCCAACAAGAGGCATCAGCTGTATCATCTACTGCAACCCCGAAGAAAGGTTAAATCTGCAAAAGAAGCAATTGAAAGGAACTAGTTTCTTCAACCATTCAAAGCACCCTGCAACTAAGAGGGATACTTAGCTGCAACTGCTGGCTCATCAACCTTGTCTCAGTTTGAAATTGACGATACCTTTGGGACATCCACAGGAAACAAATGGATCTCATCCATCCACGGGTTTTGCTCTTTTTCGGGATTCACTCCCCTCAGAGCTCTCCAGACTGCACTATTACACTTGAAACCAGAACCAAACGCAATCTGCCATATTCTATCTCCCCTCCTAACCCTCCCTTTAGCTTCAGAATAAGCCAGTTCATACCACAGGGAGCTGCTTGAGGTATTCCCAAATCGATTGAGTGTCATCCTCGAAGGCTCCATATGCCAATCAGAGAGCTGCAGGTTCTTCTCTAACTCGTCAAGAACAGCCCTTCCTCCAGCATGAATGCAGAAATGCTCAAAAGCCAGTTTGAAATCTGGGATGTAGGGCTTTAGTTTCATCTTCAAGAGTTTTTTTCCTATCAGAGTGGCAAAGAAAAGCAACTGTTCTGACATAGGAAGCACCAAGGGGCCTAGAGTAGTGATATTAGTCTTGAGGGCATCTCCTGCAACAGCCATCAAATCCTTTGACAAAGCAACTCCAACTTTTCCCTCGGGATCCTCTTCTTGGGTAACACAAGTGAAGCACTTATCATCAGAACCTTTGTGGGTTCGGACAGTGTCAACAAGCTGATACTTGGACCGCCATCTATCAGATCTCTTGTTTGAGAGTAGAATCGCAGCTCCTCCCATCCGAAACAAACAGTTAGAAACCAACATCGATCTCTCATTTCCAAAGTACCAATTCAAGGTTATGTTCTCCGTGCTAATGACCACAGCATAAGAATTGGGATGGACTTGTAGAAGATTCTTGGCAAGATCGATTGAAATCAATCCAGCGCTACAACCCATTCCACCAAGATTATAACTAACAATGTTGCCACGCATCTTGTAATGGTTAACAATCATTGCAGACAATGATGGAGTGGGATTAAACAAACTGCAATTCACTACCAGTATCCCAATGTCCTTAGGTTTCACATTCGTTTTAGCAAACAGCTCATCCAGGGCTCCAAACATCACCATCTCAGCTTCCTTCCTAGCCTCCTGCATACACACATTAGGAGGATCGAGAAGAACAGATTCTGGAAGGTAAGTATCTTCACCAAGTCCTGATCTCTCGAGTATCTTCCTTTGAAACTCAAGGTTTTCCTTTGTAAACGTACCAATGGAACGAGACCTATCCATGAAAATCTGCCTCGTGCACTTCCGAGAATCATCAGGTTTGTAACACGAAAAATTCACGAGGTACACAGGGCTAGGCCGAGTAAGGAAATAAAGGGTAGCCAAGAAAACAAACAGGGTCGAGCATACAATCACCGATATTAAGTTGAAGCGAAGATGCTCCCAAAGGACATAGACATCTTCCAAAGAGAAAGTGGAGAGTTGGGCAGCAATGACAACAATAAGAGGTGATAGGAACAGATACATTCCATGGGTAATGAGGTAATGGTAACCCAATTTGACATATTTCAACTTAATAGATTGCTTAAAATCAGGAAGCTTTCTTGAATTTGAATTGGGCATTAAGGGGGTGGCAGGATTTTGTTCACTCATAACTTCTTCAGCAACAATTCAATTTACTCAATCAGATCAAAAATACATTAATTTGGGCCCCTGAAACAACAAATTATTCAGAATTACTCCCTGAAAAGTAGAACATGATCATATTTAGCTAACTGGGTATATTTGAAAATGCAAAATTTTGGCTGATTATTTAAAGTCTAAACCCTAAGATTGTTATAGATTTATTAAAGAGAAATAAAAATCCATTCTTTATAATAAAGAAAATCACCTCAAATTCAGGAACTGGGTGTCAGAGAACAACGGATTACCTGTAAAAATAAATACAAAAACCAAGAATTAGAGAAAATCGATAATGTTCTATGTTACTCAGACTCAATTTCACACACGGGTACATGTTCAATTGTCCGACTAATTATATGATAAGCTTCAATAAATTTGCCAAAAACTAAGTGTCGATAAGGCCATAAAACCTATTAAAGAGTCGAAGATCCAACACGGGTACTTAAAAAGCTGACATAAAGACCCCAACTAACAATTCTACTTCAAACAATAGTTTACTTTTTTTTTATCGGGATCAATAAACAACCAGATTGTCAACCAAAGCTTAAACAGATTAGATCTGACTAAACAAGCATGAAATTAAAAGTGAGATTATAATGCAAAATAAATGAAACTCAGAAAAGGAAATCACCTGAAATTGAAGATTTTGAGATGAAAAAAGTCGACTTTTTCTCCTTCAAAATTCGGAGAAACCAAAGAAACGTGAAAAAACAGAATGAGAGAAGTAAGAGTGTTTTTTTTTTATAATTCAAATGAAGGATGTTTGTATATATATGTAATGCAGCCTGTAATGCTGTAATACGTAGAAGAACAGTGTGTATAAGATTATAATCTAATAATCTTTATATTATATTAAAATCATATGATGTCTTTTCTCCGTTTCTATTTAGTTGACGCGTTTGATTTAGGCACATATATTAAGGGGAGAAAATAGTATGAGAGAGAATGAAAAAATAAGTGGGGTAGCTTGTAAATACATGGTAAAAAATTTACCCAAAAAAGAAACGTGACAACTAAAAAAACTTCTAAAAAAATAATATGAGACGAATCCAATAAGATCTCACTTGACTATATTTTGCTTAACGTATAGCTCATATTATATGGTCAAACAAGAGTGATGAATAGTGTAAAAAGTCCATTATTGCAATATTAATAGAACGGAGGAATTATGTGTCATCTAAAAAAAACTGAAGTAGTATAACGATTAATATAATGTGTAACATTATTTAGCATATGATACCATGTGAATAAATATGATGCAGAACGGCAGAAAGGTGGGACCAAACTACCAGACTGTAGGGGACTGTTATTTTGGGAAATTGGAATCTAAGTTGGCGACTTGTTTGGTTGGTGAAGAGCGGTTTAAAGCAAAAAAAGAGCGGCTTGGATTGGTCAAACAGCTGATTTATATACCTTTAGCAAAGTCATTTTGGAAACGCCCTTTGAGCAGCGTTTTGAGATTAGCATTTTTTTTTTAATAATAAAAAAGAAAATTTGTCAATTGCAACTGATAAAAGTATTCATTTTGCGAGTTTCAATCATCAAAGTTTATTTATGCAAATTACAACCAAAATTTCACCAAACATTTTTAACTACAACCAAAACCCGATTGATTCGGCCACTTTCATTGGAATATGTAGAGTATACGACGGAGTAAAAGGGCATAGATGCTGTCTTTCATGAAGAAGGGATGTGTCCTTAACCATCTGAAGCTGAATGGAAAAATTCTTAAAAAAAAGAAAAGATAAGATCCAACATCCAAACCAACTTTCGTTGATGACACGGTTGTAAACATGTTTTCTACAAGTCTGCAACATGTTAGCACGCAGGGACCAACAGTTCAAACAAGAAAAAAAAAGTGTGTAGTATGAAATTTCCTAGTTTGTATATATCAGGCTGAAAACGATGGATACAAAGAAATTTTTTCACAAGTACGTTGTATATTGGAGAATTGTTAGCCTCACACCACCAGTACATTTGGTCATGAACCGTGGACATATTTTCTACTGCCTTTTAGATTGATGACTGATAATTAGCTTGCAGCTTCTGAATCCTCTATACCTACTACATTCATCAGCTATACCAATCAAGAAATAAGATTGCGAAAGTAAGTACAACAAAAAACAGCCAAAGAAACACTCTGCTACTGCTGTTTCGCTGTATGGCTTGAGTAAGCTCTTTGTTGCCAAGCACCATATTATGCGTTGCTTCAACTGCCTGAATAGACAAAAAATAGCAAATGGTGTGTAAATACAAGGTTTCTCAGATGATCTTATAGACATAATACCTAACACAGTTGTTTGTGATGACAATTAAATAACAGTAGACATAAAAAAAAAAAAAAAAAAAAAAAAAAAAAAAAAAAAAACACCAGAACTCAAATCTTCCAAATCAAATGGCTTTTAGTACAGTTATTTTTTAGATGAGAGTATACATCACTGAAGATCCACCCAAAAGCAACTCAAGATCCCTATTTGTTGGGGTAGAGTTTGCTCATGAGTTTCTCTCTCCTCCTGAGAGCTACATGTACGTGCTCTGACATCACCCTGGTGTCGAGCTATTTTTCCATACGACCTCCCCAACTTGTCGCCACAAAAGGAACCACAGAAGTTCAAGGAACTAAGGGACACAGATGAAATATGAACCATGATCGTTAAACTTTTCAATGTTCATGAAAAAAATAAATTCACATGAACAGTTGGTTCAAGCCCTTCAAGGGCCTTATATGAACATGAAACTTGGACCATGGTCATATTAACCATGGTAAAAAGCAAATTAATGGAATGTGCAAGTTCTACTTCCATCATACGGCAATAGCTGTTAACAATTTGAATATATATAATACGTACAGCATAATTTGAGGGCTTTAAATATTAATGCACAACACTTTTATACATAAAACTTAGGCCTAATAAGATGCACTTTGATATGCCATGGGTACTGGCAGTAATGAAAAAAATGCTCATCTAAATTGCTCTACTTTGATGGAGCAATTTATGTCTTTGGTTTACTAAATATCACAGATTTGCAAGAAGTTCGATTATAACAAGGAAAAATATAAAAGCTGCAAATCATACTATGATTACAATATGAGGTCAAGATAGATTTGGGAATTGGAACAAAAAAGATGACTTTTCACTTTAACATATCAGTGATGATCAGAAACTCAGAATGCCTTCCATAGACGACACAATTACACAGTTGTTATATTAGATTTGGAAATTGGAACAAAAAAGATTACATTTCACTTTAACATACTGGTGATGATCAGAAACTCAGAATGCATTCCATAGATGGCACGATTACACAATTGTTAAATTTAACTAAAGACCAAAAATTCGTTGCTCGGTTTTAGCAAAAACACTTTAATTTCAAGGTCCATCAACTATGATAACAAATCTCACCTGATCGTATAGATACTCAATCTGATGAACTTGCTGGAGAACATGTGTAGACATGAGGTGATTCAGTGCAGACATCTCCACCATTTTGGTTTCAGTTTCTTGAGCAGCATCAAGGAGATTACTCAGCTCCACCTACATTAACTTTTTTTGTTATTCTGATGAATTCTGCAGCCAAATACTAACTATAAAGTGTGTATTGATACTATTCAAAGTATCATGATGCATATGCAACTTATAACCTGAAGTGCACGAGTGTCATCATCCAAAAGCTGTTCTTGGACTCTTTGGGGACTTGGTTCCACTTCATCAGGTTCTGTGGCCTCTGGATGTTTTGATTTCAAACGATCTGTTGAAATTTTATCGGGGACACGGCTTCTTTTTCTTCTGGGCATTGTTCTATTAAGTGTATCTTGGAACCGTATAGCTCTCAGCCGATCAAATTCTGATGTAACTGAATGAAGCTTTTCACTCAAAATCAAAACCTGTATATTGTTTCAGAAATAAGGGATTAAGGGAAATGTGCCAAACCTAGAAAACAAAGGAATTATCTTCTTTACAAAGAAAATTCGCAACAATGTAGATGCCACACAATGCAACCATAATAATTTAACTTCCAACTGTGTCAGTTTAGTTAATCGACTAAATCTAAGTACTTGTAACATTTAGCTGCCATAATGAATCAGTAACTTTTAATCCACATTCTTCACATCAAACAACCAATAGTGGGACATGATTCACTTGCCAGTGAGTAAACCATACAAAATTGATTGGCAGTTGTGAGATCTTACTGCTCAAGACATAAAAACAGGAACGGTAGTCATACACCAATAACAAAGAGGGAATTCTTAAAAAGAAAAGGGCAACCTTGCAAAGGAACTGATGCATAAAAGGAGAATGTCCAAAGGCTATGTTCTTTTTACCTTAAGAAATTAAGTTTCAGGAAAAATTTATAATTTCCAATACTTTCCAACAGCTAATACCCAAGTTCATTTCACAACAACAGAATATTCTAATAAGTTCGAATCATTTCCAATAAGTTTGATGAGTAATTTCCAACAGAAAAAAAGTTGCTCTTATGGTATATCAATTTGCGAACAGGTATACAATAACTGACTAACACACAAATTAACTATCCTCATTATTTTTCATCAAGCCTAATAAGTTAGATTATCTCATCTACTTGTTGAAGTTGGGCCACTGAGACATGACACATCCGTGATCCATTAACAAACCAAGGAGTGAAGGACATAAAAGCATAACACAAATATAGGAAACAGCACAACAAAATTTGCTTCTTGATTTAAGGTAGCTAAACCTAGAGACATATCCACATTCTGAACTCAGAAGGTCTCATGAAAGAATGGAGGAAAAGCACCAATACCAGCAAAGCCAAAACCCAACCCCACCTCAACACGCACCATACTGAGCTAGTTAGCAGGATAAGAAACTAACTACAACCATCATAAATCACATACCACACCATGTTTATGTGCAATAATATCAGCATTTGAACCATCTGTATTCATACTAAGCCAGCCCTTCGAATTGGCTTCTTCATCACTTATACTGGCTTTTAGAACCTCTATCTGCTTTTGACACAACTTAACAAAAGAAGTAACCTGCAAAGAACAAATTTCAAATGTCAAAGAACTCAATATCAATACTAATTACCTTCTCAATGAACTTGATAAGGTTTATTGGTCAAATGATCAGATATACAATCATGACATAAATAATATGTGACTAATGTGCTCATCTCGAAAACAAAAGCGTGGATAATTTCAGAGATTAGAGTGAACACATTGACGAGTATTTGTACAACAATTTATAGTTAGGCATAAGTCTCTATGTGATAATGTAATAGCAGATAAAGACAAGTGAAACAGTCTTGTAGTAAGTTTTTAGACTTTTGGATGAGCAATATATATAGTGCATTGTTGTTGCCTTAGTATCATTAGTAGCTAGACAAATTGAAGCTCAATTTAAGCTCTTATGATTAAGGTAAGCGATGGTAAATCCCTTGGTACAAGATCAAGGTTATTTTGTTTACTAGCTGTTGATGATCAATTATAAATTGCCAAGGTCTTACATTTTTCCAATGGTAATTGTGAAATTCAGCTTGGTAGGTTTGTAATTATTTGAAAGATTAATGTGCTTCACTTAGATAACATTGAATGGATTAGCTTGAAAGCTTAGAGGGTATGAATTGAGGAGCATTGTATAACGATATATAGAGAGATTAAACAAAGAATCAGGCAAATATTGCCGTGTTGATGGCTAATTATGAAGAGCAAAGGTCTTATATGTTTCTGAAGGACAGTTATGTTTCTGAAGGACAGTTAACTGTATGAAATCCCAATATTTATCAAAAAAGCTTCATCTTTATCAAGTTTCTGTCTTTCCTCTTGTTTATTTGTTGCTGTGCTCATTTTAATTACAGAGAAGAGCTCAAATTTGTTACCTTTGGTCCAAACACGAGCAATTAACATTTAAACCACTACCACACACTTATTAATCTAAATAAAGTCAAAGAAAATCAAACAAATTTGACATAGCCATGGTAAAGTATGAGGTTAGAATCAATCAATTTGTTCAAGACTTACGACTTAACATGCTGCCACAAGTACCTGAATGTTCAATAAATTATAGATAAGCCGAACACAAAACAATACTTATACACAATAAGTCCAACATAAAGATAGCTTAGAACTTACTTCCTGCTCAATGCTATCTCTCTCTTGTTCAGTAGTCCGATGCATATCAACATAATCGCGCTTATGTTTCATCAAATATTTTTCCAACTCTCCAATGCTCTCAAGCTATAAATTAAAAAACGCCAACCAAATCAACACATTACAGCATTGCAATGCATCAAAAATGTTTGTCCAATCAAATCAAACGCCTCGAAGATTAAATTGATCATCTTACTGTTTTCAACGAAGATTTCATGAACGGAGTCCTTTCGCGAGGCTTGTGTATTATGAATGACGCCATTATAGCAGCAATTTTAGACTAACACACCAAAATTGAAAGTTGATAAGAATTAAAATTCATTCAATCAAGATACAATTATAATCTATATTATGATAATTAAAGTAATTCCAATACAATCAATCATCAATAATTTGAATTTGACCTAAAATAGAGAATTGGGAAATGTACCTCGTTGTAATCGAAAGAAACGGCTTGACGGCGAACAGCATCTTTGAAATCCTCAGTCCTATCCCTAATTTTCGCCATTGTTGGATCATACAACACAGCAGAGGAAATTTGTATGATTTGAACTCAATTTGATAAAAGATGAAGTGAATTTGCAGCGATTTGTACAGAATATCCAAGGAATTTCAGCAAATTGATGAGAGAGTATTATTTACGATTCGAAATTTTGAATTGAAGCAAATTAGTAGAAATTTCCAGAAGTAGAGAGAAGAAAAGATTTTGGAGGGAGAAAAGGTGAGTTACGACAGCGGGTGTTAGAACGCGCCGCTGCAGATCGAAGAGAGGACTTAGACAGGGGAGATACGATCTGAAGATTACCACGTTATTTTTACAGTAATAACAGTATACTTGTACGAGTAGTCATTGTATAATTTGATGGATTTAGAGTAGAGCCGGAGAAAGCTGACACGCGTGAATTAGAAACAAAAAGGTCGAGTTAGTGTCAAAGGTTTACGAGACATTAAATTAAATGGGTCAACACGATACGCACATTTAGCTAAGTAGGTCGGGTTATTGTTGAGAATTCCAACACATAACTAACAAGAATCAACTCACTTAAGGAAAAAACAAATCAATAATTTATGAATTTTATGATATATCTTTATAATGGGATCATCATTTACACTTATAACACGACAACACGATGGTCAAGATCGTACCGGATACAAAAAGGTGTGACGTAAAACAATTAACAAACATGTGGCAAAAACTGGGGAGAAAAAGATCGAGTCAAGATCTATCTCATTACCTTTACAATAATAAATCTAGTTATCTACCAAGCTTTAGAATTGATGGGGAACTCACCTTGTGACTTTGAAGTCACAAATTCGAGCCCTACCAACTACATTTTCTTGGGAGTAAGAGAATTCCCATACTTCCTCTACTCTCAAATTTGACCTGTGAAGTTGGGTTGGCTTAATCTGTAAAAGGTGTCGATTCAGTAGGGTTATTAACTAAACACGAACTCAAAAAAAAAAAAAAATATTGGCTTTGACATTTTTTTTTCGAGTTTGGCCGTGAGGTTTCATACTAAGGTTCGGCCCAATCCAAATTTTACTCCCCTTTGAGTTAAGTGCAATTAAGAATTATGAATGTGACTGTAAGAGTTGACCCCAAAACTAGTGGCTAGTGTCTGGTTGTGGCTCTAGGTTGGAGTGATAGTATTTGGGGGCATTTGCTACTGCAGCAAACAAACTACAGAATACATAGAGTATCAACTTGAGTACGCGACCTAAAAAATTATCGGGAGATAGGCTTTTTTTTTTTTTTTTTTTTAATTACTCCCTCAATCTCTTACTCTCTTATAATCTTTCCGTTTTGACCTTTTTTCACTTATAAAAAGATTTTAAATGTAATGATATGGAATAATTAAATGTTGTTAAATTAACATTAATGTGTGTGTATATATATATATATATATAAGTAAGGTTAGTTTAAATAAATTCAAATAAATTAGATTAATTTTAATAACAAAAATTAATAGAACACAATAATTACGTTGCATGTCTTTCAAAAAGAAGAAAAGCAAATGGGCAAGATTTTGGGCATAAGTGAAGTTTTAGATTGATAATAACCTAGATTTATTTTGAATTAAAAAAAATCTACTGTATCATAATATGAATTGTGATTAGAAATTGAGGGTGTTACACTAGAGAGTTTAGAGTCAGCATGAATCAACAAATTAAATTTGACCCCTTTGACATTTCAAACGACTATGAACACATATTTATGTCCATAGTGGTCACACATCCATGTTCTTAGTGGTCATGGAAATTTATGAAAATTTTGTAAAATAAACAATTATCAAAACTCTTGGACTAAGAATAAGTCACACTAAAGAGAAGTGCCAAATCTAATTAATTTCTTTGTGAATAAAAATGGGTAAAAATGGATGTATGTTAAACAATATATTGAAAAGATGAGACAATTATTATTTAGGGTGACAATACATTATTAGTTCAATTAGAATTTGATTATACTCATTCCAGTAATATCAAGTGATAAGTTATTGAATTTATATCGAGACTAACGGTAAACTTATAAGTAATAATTGAGCATGTGTTAGGTTAGTTCTCCAAAATTGTGCTTATGTGCAATTATCCACTATCAAAGATGAATAAAATTGTGGATGTCAATTGTTTTTGTTGGTTAAAGTCTTAAAATATACTCCGTACCACCTAAACACATGAAATTAAATCTCATCAACGACCTTCATCACTTCATGTCTTGCAAATAATTTGAAATTGAGGTCTACATTATTGATTTATTGCCCGTATGACTCTTTGCGTTATTGACCTTATTAAACCATTTCTACTACCTTCATTTCATAGACTACATTATTGCCTTGATGACTCTTTGGCTCTTTGCGTTTATATCATTGTCTTTATTGCTCCCTTCACAAATAAAATTGAGGATTTTTTGTTTAAAAAAGACAGCTACGCTACTAAAGTGGGCCAAGGAAAATGACATGTACATTTGCTTCAGTAATTAGATTACCAAAATCAGATAAGATAAGGCCCAAACTACCTCACCCGTTAGATAGATATTCTCCCTCAATCCAACGCCTTACAAGTGCCCACATTAGATAGCCCATCACCCAAACATCAGAAATAAAACACCCCACCAAAAACATTTCATACCACTAAACCATACACTTCTCAGTCCTAAACTCTCAACACACCTCCCATAACCACCACCAATCCATCTAAACAAGTAAATAAAATCAAACATGGCTTCGGCCTCGGCCTCCGCTGCCGCCACCTCATCTTTCATCGGGACTCGTCTTCCTGACGTGCCATCCAACTCAGGAAAGGTCACGTGCCGATTCGGGTTTGGAACCAAGAAAGTAGCCAAGAAGGCCCAGCCCAAATCAGGCTCAACATCAGACCGCCCATTATGGTACCCTGGTGCCAAGGCCCCAGAGTATTTAGATGGGACCTTAGTGGGTGATTATGGGTTCGACCCATTTGGGCTAGGAAAGCCTGCTGAGTATTTACAATATGACTATGATGGTTTGGACCAGAACTTAGCCAAGAACTTGGCTGGTGACATTATTGGGACCCGGACCGAGTCGGAGGATGTTAAGTCCACAGCTTTGCAGCCATACAGTGAGGTTTTTGGGCTTCAGAGGTTCAGGGAGTGTGAGCTGATTCATGGCAGATGGGCTATGTTGGCTACTCTTGGTGCTCTGACTGTTGAGTGGCTTACTGGTGTCACCTGGCAAGATGCTGGCAAGGTAAGTATAATATGATTTCCTGAGTTTGTATTCATTGTTCAGAGAAATGTCTTGCTTGGTTGTCTAAAATGATTTTACTATAAGGAAATTTGTAGAATGATGAAATCTAGATGTTTTAACAGGAAATCATACTAGACACATATGTACAATTTCAGATCAAAATGATGATTGTTTCAGGTTAAAGTTGCATATTAATATTGGTTCTGAAAGTTAATATAAACACTTGTTTTTAGAAAAGTTGGTTAAAAATAAATGGAAAAAAAAGAAAAAAGAAAAAAAGAAATAGGCTAATGAAACAAGTGAGAAAGATGGAGTGAAAGCTACAGTAGTTTTGTAAGAAAATGGTGGATATAATACTTTGTAAGAAATAATGAGTGGAAAGAGTTAAATAGTACAGCAAAAAAAAAAATTACCGAGGTAAAAGGGGTTTGCCAAAAATAAATAATCTAAGTATAAATGAGTTGAATTTTGAACACCTTAAAGTAGAAAGTGAGTTGAACTTTCAAGAATGAATAAAATACAAATTCGTAGTATTAACGGGTAGTCTTTATGCCTTCTTTTTAAATTTAATTAATTTTTTTTTACTGTAGCACTACTGGGGAAATACTTAAATTTCTCTTGACAATTACTTCTGTGATTAAATTTTATAGGTGGAGCTGATTGAAGGATCATCATACCTTGGCCAACCACTTCCCTTTTCAATGACCACATTGATCTGGATTGAGGTGTTGGTCATCGGATACATCGAGTTCCAGAGGAATTCAGAGCTTGACCCTGAAAAGAGGCTTTACCCAGGTGGAACCTTCGACCCATTGGGCTTGGCATCTGACCCGGAAAAGAAGCCGATCCTTCAGTTGGCAGAGATCAAGCATGCCAGGCTAGCTATGGTTGGTTTCCTTGGCTTTGCTGTTCAGGCTGCTGTTACCGGTAAAGGCCCGCTTAACAACTGGGCGACTCATTTGAGCGACCCGCTCCACACTACCATCTTGGACAGGTTCCTGTAGAATGACTCTGGTTGGGGATCCTATACATTAAGCATCTTTAAAGTGCCCATAATATAGGGTTCATTGTGTAGTTCAGAAGTGCCTACTGTTATCTTGTACCAGTACTGTAAAGAATGGATTATTGGGGCTTGAAGTAGAATGAAGAATGCATTCTCTAGACAGGTTGTATGATTATTATTGGAATACTATAAATATAGTATCAAAGATTAACTAAACAACAGAAATCAGCCAAATAAACGGGAACAAATCACTAAAACTTGTTTTCAAAAGAATCACTCAGTTCAGATAGAAGGAATAATGATTCTTTGCTTCGATGCAAAATCCTTTTTATCAATGTTACTAAAATGCAGATATTATGACACATTTTGGAAATAATTTTAACTAGAAGCACCCATTTTTGTTTACTGGAAACACCCAAAATAAGGAATATAGAATATGCTTTCCTAACATACTTCTGCAAACAATCATGACTAACAGCACAAAGAAGTTAACATGGACACAGTTGAAGAAGAGCTTTTATATCTTATAATTGGCAGTAAACAATTACAGGCAATATAATCTCATCGCCTCCACAAAAAAGGGAGGGGAAGAGATTTCAAAAGTAGCAAAAAATAAAAACAAATGTACACAAGTTATTATGCATCATGTCGTAGAAAAATTTAATTCTGTATTTTCTAACAATTTGAAAAGATCAGCTTTCCTTATGTGTTCCTGCGGTGCCCTCTTATCTCAATCACCACAAACGGGAAACATGTACGAGGACTATACTCACAAGTCACAACAGGGAACAATTAAATGGAAGTACCAAGATGTCAGCTGCTGAAGCTCAACATTTTCATCCATTTTGTTTTTCAGCGAATGCCAACTCCGAAACCAAAGCAATATGATCACTTCCCCATTTCTGATTAAAAAACCACATAAAAAAGGTATCACTATCAAATGCCTGTATAAAATTCTACCTGCAAGGCTGCAAGCAACTTCAGCAAAGTGAGACAAACACTATAAAGATAAAATTAAAAATTATTAGATCTGTTAAGCCTGTGTTATATGGAAACAGGGCAGACATACCCTACAAGCCCTGCAACTAAATTCTGGCTATTGAATGGTTCAGCTACCCCCCCCCCCCCCGCCCCCCACAAAAAAAAAAAAAAAAAAAAAGGGAAAGGAAAAGAAAAGAAAGAGACAAGCTGCCTGTTCCCCCACACCCCCCCCCCAAAAAAAAAGGAAAGGAAAAGAAAAGAAAAGAAAGAGACAAGCTGCCTGTTCATGTCCAATTGTCCACCAATCCATAATGATCTACCAAGATTCTTTTCGGGTGCATGATGGAAAAATTAGGAAGATCTTGACCTTCTTTTTGTAAGGTTTATTACTTGAAGATGGAAAATGGAGGGAAAATAATGGAGAAAATCCAAATTTGAAGAGCAAACTGAGAAGACACACAAATACATGATATATCTGCACTAGACTTATTCACTGAGCAACACAATTTAAGGATAAGAATTATTATTTTCATGTGTGCTATTACTGCTATACTAAATAACTAATGTTGGTCGCTTCTCATAAAATGAAGTCACACTACTCACTACTGGTTCAAACTTGAAGCACTAACCTAGCAGATTAGCCATTTCAGAGATTGAATATCAATTATCAAGATCAATTTATATCTGCAATTTTCATAAGCATGGTAAGAGCTATTTGGAATCAAATTGATCATATCCATCAATTAAGTGTCTGTTCTTTTCATCTGAAATCCACTATATTGAACAAATTGGAATCAACTGGCACAAACAAGAACTAATCATAGTTTTGAATGGAATTTGGGTAGCCCACATTGAAACATATCAGTACTTACTAGCAGCCTTATCTGACCTTTATTTTTTTGGAATAATATCATTTTAAGGTGAAAAGAACAGTACAAAATGAATATTGATAGAAATTTACCTTTGTTGGGAATCCCCCACTACGTTGCATTACATCTTTTCGAATTGGAGCAAGAGCTTTAGCGGTGTAAAGACCTTCAGATCGCCTGTATGCCACAGAAGCAAAATATCACTTGTACAGATTTAAATCTGTGAGCTGAAAATTGTGTTCGGAACAAGACGCAGCTCAAAAGGTGAGCGAATACTATCACACAATTCTTAGCAAGTCATTAATCAAACAATAGGACAAGCAAAGGAGCAGAAGTACAGCTCACCATATGTAATCAACAGTTCCCAGAAAACAAGTGTTATAACTAGTTACCAGTGGCTCCCCATTAGAGTCTCTTGTCCCAGAAGAATCCTAGAAAACCCAAACAGAGATCATTAAAAGGTGACCTCAGACAATATCATTAATACAGAGAACACAATAAGAGCAATTGTAGCAGCAGCTTAGTATGAATCTTAAACTTCTCAGGGTCTGGAGAGGGTAAGACGTGTTCAAACAAACACTAAATCAATCAGCCAATTATCAGGGTAAAAATTTCATGATTTTGGTTTAAAACGAAGGGTCAAAGAGCTACCTATGTCCGAATTCAAACAAACACTAAATTAATCAGCCACTTATCAGGGTAAAAATTTCATGATTTTGGTTTAAAACGAAGGGTCAAAGAGCTACCTATGTCCGAATGTTGAGAATCTGACACGAGTAGAGGTAGAAGAGTCCAAGTAACATAGAGTCAAGAGCATTAGGAGACTACATTTACGAGGTTAATATAATATTGCACAAAAGATATTTTATGTGCGAAAAATTTGGAATCCATTGAAAGCATAGAAAGAACATTATATATAGGTTTCTTATCAACCAAGGAAACAAGAAAATGAAGTGTTTAGTCAGCAGCATCACTTCATCAAGTGGAAGAAACAGACTCACTATACCATAGGTAGACTATCTTGACAAAAATATTTATCAACCAGTTCATAACTACCGTATAAGCCCAAGCTAGGACACATAAATTATTCCTGCCCATGGAACAACATGAAAGCAATCACATATACCACACCTTTTCCAGATCATGTCACATGTTCTTGTATTATAAATAAAGCCAAAAGCCTAAAATAAAACCTACCACCACTTCTGTGTACACGCTCCTGAGCTTTAAAGGGTGCTCAAGAATACGGCTGTTGGCATCCCCAGTAGCAGTAGCTATTTCCATTGTGGTCCACAGAGATGGATCATAATATGGTATATTCATATCAACTGTTTCAACCTCAGGGGCCAAATCACCTAAAATAGTAAAAACAGGTTATCAGAAGCTACCTTAAGTTAAAATTAACAATTAGTCTTCCACGAAGGAATTTACAATCTTACCAACACTTGATTGTTCCCCATCACCACCGTTGCTAAAATCAGACAAAGATTCCTCAAGATCTTTATGTAAATCTTCACCCTCAGAAATTTCACTAATCTCATCAAGTGATAGCTCATTAACCTTTTCAGTTATATCAAGGTTTGAAGCTGAAGGTTCATCTGATTGAGAAACGTTTGAGCTATAGTTGTTTCTAGTCTCTTTTTCCACAACATTCTTGTCAGAATTACCAGCAACAGAGGAAAATCTATCAGTATTGCCCATTAAGCTAAAGTCTTCAGAAATTGGAACTTCTTTAATTTCCTGCTCATTCAGTGGCAAACCAGAGAAAACAACATTTTCAGTTGAAAGCACTGAAGTAGAATCAGGACCTTTAAGAGTCTCATTGAGTAACTGATCAGCATTTTCATCTGAGCTTATATCAGTGTTTTTATCAAATGAGTTTGCGGGTACATTTTGCAAAGAATCAGCAGGAGGAGGTTGCTGCAGGCTAGCAGGTGTTTGAAGTTTGTTAGATAAGCTTTCAAATCCGTTCTTATTTTCAAGGGAATTACTCTGTTTTCCGTCAATACTCTTGTTCTCAACAGTTGCTGGACTAGCGACATTACCAGCCGGCTGTTCCCTAAGAAAATGGAAAAACATTACAAATCTATTACCAAAGAATAGAGTGCAAAATTGATTCAGCAGAATTTGAGGAGAGAAAAAAATAACCTAGGATAAGAACCATATTGTCTGGGAGGGGGACTAATTACAGCAGAGGCTTGTCCTGAAACCTTGTCTCTGTCCACTTCTGATATATCTAGCTGCCAAATCACAGATTTGATAGCTTAACAGACATTTATAGAGGGATGCTAGTCATTCCAAAGAATAAAAAGGTCCCAACTTTACCTTCTGCTGAGATATGAAGTTGTACAAGGGACTCTGTCAAAAGGAAGACACTTAGTTTTATTGATAAGTGCCCCAATTTAACTTGAGAACGGAGAAAGATAAGCTGTATACCATTGGAGTGCAATTGAAATCACCACATAAGACCACAGGAGCATCATCCCACGTCTTCGATACCGCTTGAGCCCTTTCAATAAGTATCCTCACCTACATACAACAACAAAAAGACTCCAATTAGCAAGGCAGCAAGGACAAGGACATTCTCCGTTTACATACACAATGGAGCGAGAAAGACCTGGTCCTTTTCACACACACACACACACACACGTGCCATAAACAAACAAATTTAGATAGCCATCAAGGAAACAGAGATGCATAGTTGAACACTTGTGCAATGAGATTAGCTTGTCATGAACGATTCCAATCAAGTGAGATAACAAGCAGAAGGAAGTACACACTATATATTTTAATTGGCCCTTTCTTTCTTTATTGTTTTTTATTCCCTATTTATAGTAGCAAAAGGGTGAAGAGGAAGCAAATCAGTTTTCTATACATCTACTACACAAGTAATATATATGCCGACAAACATTGCAATAATGCCTTCACCAAAACTCTTCATACTCATACAAAATTTTGTTGCACAAAGGACCTTTAAGGGTGAACTATCAACTAATTCCTGATACCTGTCCAAGCTTGATTTCTCCTCTTCTTGGATTGTAAAGCACGTGAATGTTACAAATGACGACTCTATTAGGGGATTCTGAGCTGCAGTGGTAAAATAAGATTTCATTTTTTAGAGAGCAAAGTAGCAACAAAGCATATTAATAATCGATAGCCAAGAAAAGAAAAAGGAAAGTAAATGTTACGAAAGACCCCTATTAGTTTTTCATGTAGATATACACCTCCAATAATTCACAACTAAATGTTTTGACATGATAACATAGCTAGTTACTATGCCTATCTTACAAAAGCTCAGTAAATAGAAAGATTAAAAAATTAAGGAAAACCTGATTCTAGTAATCCAACCTTTTGTCGGTTAAATGAAAATAATCTTACCTTTCAATAATAATCTAACCTTTAAGGGGTATTATCTTACAAAAAACCTTACCGGTAAAGTACCAATTGTAGGAGATCATTTATATACGTGTCACTTCTGATTGGTTTAAATTTTTTAATAATTAATTTTAAGATTTTTAATTTTTTAATTCTAAAAATTAAAATTAACAAAAAATAACAGCAGAAAACGAATGATATTTTTAAACAAGCATTACCTTGTTGATGATGCCATCTGAGTTCCATTCTGATTTGGACTTAATGACTGTAAAATAAATGAAAAGATTATTTAAAAACGCATTTTAACATGGGCATGCTGAACAAAATATTAAGGTTGACACTTCTTTTTTCCCTACATAACTTCGGAGAAGGAAGAAAGATTCAAGATCAGCAGCATACCTCTAGAACACAAATTTGAGCAACATTATCCCGCATTCCATGTTTATTATACTCAATGCACTCTTTATACATCAACCTGAACCTAAACCCATGAATTTCGAACAAATGTCACAAGATATCCCACTCAAAGACACATTTCTCTTGGCCAGAAACGCACGACATCAACATGAACAGCAAAAAATGTAGCAAATGGCATCATCACTTACAAGTTAAAGCATTAGGCTTTTAAAGACTCCTTACCTTGTTGTTCGCCAAAAAATAGCACACCCATCAATTGGATCACCAGTTCGCATCTGGTATATTTGGCAAATAATTAGGCCTCATCAGCATTTTCAACATACATCTGCATCAAACTTCAACCATTCCATGGAATTATACAAACAACAGTATTCAAGCCCCAGGGATCTACTTAAGCATAAAGAATAGCTTGACCCTTTGGAAACTAAGAATTAACACCGGCTCAAATCCGTACACAAGTGCTTAATATATGTAACTTAAAGTCTTAAACTTCTCCATGAACAGCAGCATAGGCACATCAATTGAAAGCAACATATTAGTTTCGGAAGCTTAGAAACTCAATAATGGACTAAATAGTTTATCCTCCTTGCCTCCTATAGTGCTTTAACACCATAAAAGGTAGCACAAAATTAAAAGGCAACATGCAGCAGAAGTTAATGCACCATTATTTTCCTAGAATAGTAAAAACCTAAGGAGCTAAGAATTATGATGTCAACTGTGTAATAGAAGTGCAGAGGAAAGTACAACATATTCTCTCTCTTAATTATTAGCCTATTCAAACAAATGATTTTTTTTTTTCCACAACCTTTCAAGTGAAGAATAAAACTGCGTGTCGAAACAACAAGGTATTTATTACCAGAAAATATCTCTCTTTCTTAATGATGATAAACTCAAAGAGAAAGCAAAAACAGCAATCAATAATCCATAAATCAATAATGATGTGCTTATGTTAACCACAACCTTCCAAATTCCGCTGTACCCATGACGCCCCAAGTCCTCCTCCAAGTCATGAAATTTGTCAACTTCCTGAAAATGGATCATAAGCTTCTCAGTCTCAAAGTTGAAAGCAATATGAATTAACAGTTATTAGGACTGCTGTATGGTGGTAGCTAGGAACAACAAAGTATCACATACCTAACATGGGGAAAAAAAAAGAAGGTATTTTTATAGAGTAAAACTAGCTATTGCATAAGGAAGCAAATTGACCAATAAGCCATGACACATGAAAAATAATAATATTAGACAGAATGAAACAAAGGGTAGATAATAAACAGCAGCAGACAGTCTCAAAGTTGAAAGCAATATGAATTAACAGTTATTAGGACTGCTGTATGGTGGTAGCTAGGAACAACAAAGTATCACATACCTAACATGGGGAAAAAAAAAGAAGGTATTTTTATAGAGTAAAACTAGCTATTGCATAAGGAAGCAAATTGACCAATAAGCCATGACACATGAAAAATAATAATATTAGACAGAATGAAACAAAGGGTAGATAATAAACAGCAGCAGAAAACAAAGATAGTACAAAGCAGTAGTATAAAGAGCAATGACAAACAGGAAGAAAAGTTTAAGCAGCTCAAATACAAACATGCGAATCAATTAAAAAAGGAAGCTCCTGTTGATCATAAAACACAATAGCTATAGCTTAGTAAATACAGAAGGGAAGGGACCTGAAAGCACATAATGTCAGGTGACCACAACTGAAGCTCAAAAAGTATCTTGCCCTTCCGCCACTCCCAATTCATAAAATAGCGTCGGATGTGAAAGTACAGCTTTCGATGGCTATTAGCAAGGTAATCAGCAAGTATATTATACGAGAGAACAACAAACCGTTCTGCAAAAACATAAATAAATTTAGGTCGGCTGTACTAACATTGATTCACAAACCATGCTGATGTTTCTAAGTCTTTTACAAGAAGCCCAAAGAACATAATGGCAATAAATACAAACTTTAATTACTTAAAGAATATGCTAAAATGGAAAAGAAGGCTGTCAATAACAAACTTCAACATCGAACTTCCAGAGAATGTTTTGTAAACATATCAAAGGTAGCCAAAGATCAGTATACGCAAAAAGTAGCGAGAAACAAGAAATGTGCAACCACTCTACTCATTTAGCTCTTCAAACATTTTCTAATCAATTATGCTCTATTCCAGACACCCACTCAATTAGTTTGCACAATTTATTAATTTATTCCAATGTTACACATTTGAAAGTTTTTCCCACTAGTAAAAATTGGTTTATCTAACTCCGGAACTAAGCAATACCACAATATTCTTATTTAACTCCCAAAATAATGTCAATAAAGAAAATTAAAAGGAACATAGGTGTACATAAAGCATTGGTACATATGAAATGAAAAATGTTGCAAATAAAAGAAACCAACGAAGTACTTTCTAGGCAAAGCTTTCAACTTCAAGCGCAATTCCCTTGTTCTTTCCCTCAACCAACACAAGGTGCCCTCGATACACCGAGTGTAACATGCAGATGCTACACCCCACACTCAATCGCTCACTACTTTGTTAATTGGGAATTTAGGAGAATGTAAGCAATCCAAACGAGTAAATGTGCAAAACATTAACCTCGGTCATATAGTACGCCCACATGTATAATCAACATTAACCTTGTACCAATACGCCATGTATAATCAAAATTGCTCCCCTCTTGTACCTTTTTTCTCTGTTATGGTTCTAATAATTATTACTGCCTCTGTTTCATATTAGTGGCAACTTTAGGGTATTAAATGTGACGTGTAAAATATTTCAAAGTTACAACTCATATGAAAGGAAGGTAGTAACAGTAATCTTTTGATTCAAACTCAAACAAAGCATTACCAAACCTTTAATTTTAAAATTTAATTAATAAAAAATTTAGCTTTGCAAACTTTTTTTTTACAAAATTCATAAATTCCCGCCATTCATTTCATCACAATTACCCTAATTACAAAAAAAGATGAACTACTAGTAATAACAATTAATATATGAATAATAGTGAAATTACCAGAATTAGGAGGGGGAGGAACCTTTGCCAGCTCCCAAACCCGATGATCATCCGGCTTCGGCCGCTGAACCCTAGCTCCCGATTGCTGATTATGCGGCCGATTAAACGACGGCGTTCTACCTCTATAGTTACCACCACCACCACGATTATTCGACGAAGAATTATAATCATAATAACAATTATTATAATTATTGCGATTGTAATTGTGATTGAAGCTATTAATTGGGCGAAAATCAGCACTTCGCTGAAAAGACGAGTTCGAGTCACGAACAGATTGAACATTAGCGTCGCCGGAGACGGCGGTCGGGTGGTCGGAAAAGTACCGGCGACCACGATCTCGACCACGACCTTGTCCTTGACTTCGGCCTCCTCTAAACTGCAATGGAGGAGAGAGAAAGTGAGATGGTGAAGAAGATGAGAGAGAAAGTAGGAGCCAGGAGGAGAGAGGAGAGAGAAAGTTGTACCGGAGGTCGGATGGCGGCGGACATGGCGGCGGCGGCGGAGGCGGTGGAGGTGAGTGGAGTGTTGACGATGGCGGTGGCGATACGGTGGAGAGAGAATGAAGAGGATTGTCGCATTTTACATCGTTGGTTAACTATATGAGATTTTTAATAGTTCATGCACTTATATTGTATAGTTTCAAGTTTCAACTCTTTCAGGTCATTTTACTCTCTTTCCAATTTATTTTAGGATTTTATTTTTCAATTTATGGAGTAAAAGATTTGTAGATGGTACATTGGTACATGTATATAATTTTGTTAAGAAAATGTCAAATGAAGTTCACATGAGTTTGGAGCACAATAGCTTATAGCTCATCACATGAGCTATATTTAGGACAATAATTTGTATATAAGTACAATTATGTAACATATTTTATGGGCAATATTTGCCTATAAATAAGTTCACTATCTTGTGAACTAGTAGAGTAAGAAGAAAAACCGACATTCTCTAATTACTCTTTTGCTCTCTTCCATCTACATCATCATAAAATATACAATATCATAGTTACCTCATAACACGTTATCAGCACCAGTTACTAGTCAGGTATATTTATACCTACTTCTCAAAATTATAACAAATAAATACTATCTACTTCTAAATGTTTTGAGGAGTATGCTCTATAGTTGCCCATATTTTGGGATCCTCTATACCAGAAACTCAAACATTTATTATATCATATATCTCAAAACAACGGTGAAAAATATCCTTACTTATGAATTTATTACTATCTTGCCTTGTTTTATTTATGTTGGTATCTTGGTTTATGTTTGATTCATACATGTTGATATTACATACTCACCTTCTATGTAAAATTTAATTTTAGTAATTATAATTAGTAGTAACTTTGCATGCATATTATTAACTAAATTGACAAAAAGATGCAGCCTTTTATACTTATTATTTTTCTTTCTTTTACGAACTTTTTGTGTTTCTTTCAGTTTTCGAACCCATGATCTTTTATAGATATTAGGGCTCTCGGACCACTATGGCTTGCATTCCCAGTGTGATAACCTTTTACAATTATAAATACTTATATTTGAATGATAATTTTTCCAGTACATTAAACCATTATATGATATTTTTACAATTGTACAAAACAGTAACAGATAAACCTACCTCTATAAAAGGTAGATTTTCCCCCGATTTTCACCACAAATCTCTTATCCTCTCTTTATCCAAAAATCACCCAAAAATTATTCACCCCTTCTTCTCCAATATGTTCCCCGACGGCGATCAAAACATCCAAAACACCCACACCTTCACCTTTGAGGAAGATTTAAAGAAAATAAAACAATATTTTCTCCTAATTACGGTGTTTGTAGTTCTGTTAGTAGCAATATTAATTTTTGTCATAATGTACAAGTGAAGTTTGTTTATTTTGTCGGTTAAAAGCATGTTTTGTTTTATTATGTTGTTTTGTTGTTTTAAATCATCATTGTATGATATTACCATTATTATTATAATTATTGTTACTGTTTCGGGGTTTTTTGATGTCCTGCGGGAGAGTTACAATTCCGGGACTGGTATCCTTGCGCATGTACCTGCAAAACAATGGAGACTCCTTGTGGTGGGAGCTCCGCCTCCAACGGTCAAGTTAGTACTTGTTTGAGGAGTAACAAATGCGGAAAGTAAAGGTGGGAGATCTGGTTCCTCTAGGGGAGGAGTGATCAATATGTTTAGACTTCTCTAGGTGAGATGATTCTCCTGTTTATGGAGGCTAATGACATGTTTATATAGCCTCGAAGTACGTGCCTAATACTAGGTTTTCTGGGAAAACCTAGGACTGATTGGACTTGCCTCGGGAATTGGGCATGCGATGGCCGTTTTCCAGGTTGGCGGATAATGGGCCACATGATGTGACCTGAATAGTCCATGTTGGACCTCTTAGGGTGACAAGTGGCGGACGCTGATTGGCCCACGTGGTGGACACGTGGCAGGTCTGGATTGGTCCATTTGTCATGGGTAATTTTACCCTAAACATTTGCCCCTCGGAAGGAGTTATTTCTCTTTCCAGGAGGGATTGCTCCTTTCGAAAGTTAGACCCTCGAAGCTTTGCTAGGTCGGCATCTTGTCTAGTTCTAATGGGAGATGGACTTGATTAACTTAGAAAATTTTGATGCTTTGGGCGGTATGACATTTTCAAAGTTAATCAATCATAATAATGATTGCCGCCGAACTAGACAGATGCCGATTCTTTGCCCTACTATGCAGATAGCCCCTGATCAGGTGGACTGTCAACTATTGCACAAGGGGTAAGCGTTTAGCATTATTCGGCCGTTGGCCTCTTTTGATTCAATATACTAAGTTTGGTACTTAGTTTATTTCGTTGGGGGATGGCTGGTCGTCTGCTTTGGTGGCTGCATAGAAGCAGGCGTCAGACAGGACGTCCAACCAAGGTAGCTATGCCTGTTGGGTTACAGACGACAGCTTTAAGTATAGCCAACCTAGTAAGAATAGTGGTCGAGTACCTCTGTTTACCAAAAAACAGGCGGACTCCTCATACCTTTTAGGTTCCGTACTAAGGAGGGCGACTGGTTAACCTTGCGGTTAGTCAATCACTGCCTATTTTGTTTGAGTGGTAGGGAAACCAGGCGGCGGGGGCCGGATAGTCCCCTTAATTCGCCAAGTTTTTCTTGGCTATTAACTCAAAGGTTGTTAACCTAGCAGGAGTAGTGGTTGAGAGCCCCTGTTTGCTAAAAACAGGCGGGCGACTCATACCTTTTAGGCTCCATACTAAGTTTGAGAGAGTGACTATAAGTTAACATGGGAGTTACTCAGTCTCCGTCACACTCTAGCTTGAGTAGTAGAGGTACCAGGCGGCGGAGGCCGGCTGATCCCCTTGATTCGCCAATGTTTGTTGGCGATTAACCCAAGGAGTGGTTACCTAGTAGGAATAGGGGTTTGAGTGCCCCTGTTTGCCAAAAAACAGGCGGTCTACTCAAACCTTTTAGGTTCCATACCAAGTTTGAGGGAGTGCCTATGAGTTGACTTTGGTGTTACTCAGTTGTCGTCACTCCTGCTTGAGTAGTAAAGGTACCAGGCGGCGGAGGCCGGCCGAACCTTTTGATTCGCCAATGTTTGTTGGATATTAACTCAAGAGGTACCCCCTGCATTTATCCCAAGTAATACAGGGGGTCATCCGACTCAGATGTCAACTGCTACCACTGGTTTGGTTAGTGATAGAGTTATCCTTGTCTCAAAAACGGCTACGTGGTTGCCCTTGGGGACAGTCGTATAGGTGTCGTGTAATTAGTTTATAGAGCAATGTTCCACCCAAAAGGGAGCTGCTCTCTACGACGAATTTCATCCGGAGGGATGCCGTCGGACGCCTGCTATGATGTTGGGACAGGTCGTATTAGTTTAAAGATTGGATCAGTTGGCTTGGCGCCTGGACTGATCATTCGGCTTGTGGCCTTGGATAGTTCTTGGTGAACGTAGGTGCTAAGTAAGAGGAGGGTAGCCGCCTGTTTAGGCACAGGGTCGGCCAGGCCCTGATCATTTTTTAGCTAAGTATAGGAGGGTGGCCGTTTGTTTTGGAACCAGTCGGCCATCTTCTATGGAGAGTAGCCGATTGTATGTCCAGACGGCATGCCCCTCTGGTGATAGAGTAAAATAATCAAAGTAGAGAGTAGCCGACTATATAGGTACTGCGGCATGCCCCTCTGATCATAGATTGAAATACTCAATGGAGAGTAGCCGACTGTAAAGGTACAGGCGGCATGCCCCTCTGAATTAGTATTAAGTATTGAAATAATTTCAAGTGTTAGAGTAGATAGATCACTTAGCTCCCTTCCATGGAGGATTGATGACTCTACTTTCTTCAAATGGGGACAGGTGGTCGTGCTAAACTTGTTTTAATGTAGTTTGCGACCTCGCTGCTCGGCCCACACATTTGCCGCCGGTCTTTAGCCCCTTAGTGAAATTAATGAGGGTTGACTGCTTTCATAGCTACGAGACTTCGTCGTATAGGGGGGGCGACTACTATTCATGCCGCCTCTCTTGCTTGATAGACTTAGGCAATATTTTTTGAGGGGATCTTATGCTTTTGTTTTATTCTCATGCATGAGAATGAGAATAATGATGCTGTTAGGCGGCTCCCTCCCTTTATATATATATATATATATATATATATATATATATATATATATATATATATATATATATATATATATATATATTTTCTCTCTTTTTTTCTTTTCTTTTTTTTTTTAATAATCATAATAATGATTATCATAATGATAAAGCAAGCCCCTATTCGGTATGCCGCTTGCTTTCATTTGGCAAGGCATCCAAGACATTCAGCTTAAAAACCAAGATGATGATGATGATGATGATGACGCTTGCTATGATTACAATCACAAACCTATGACGGCTGCTATCACCAAAGGTCGGCTTGTGTTGAGCTGCCGCCTGCTAGCTTATTGGCGAGGGCCGAGGAAGGTGTTTTCATCAATGCCCAATGTCGAATTGCTGGCTACTCAAGCTCGAGCTATTAGATATTGATTGATTTTGCTGGGCATCCGGCCACTCATTGCCGGCTGATAATGCCAGTTGGACTTAGCATGATAATTGAACTTAGCATGATAATTGGACGAATGGATAGCTTAGCATGAACTTAGCATGTACTCGTATCCATGATGGACGAATGTTTTGTAATTGGCTGACCAAGGATAGGTATTACTCTCACAAGAAAGTTTTGGGTGTCCATGGGTGGCAAGCATCTCCTACTCACCCAACCGACTTGGCATTGTAGCTAGGCCTCAATACGCAAGCCTGTCTACGCAAGCATGCACCATATGGCTCTGTTGAAACGACTGTAGACGATGGCCTTTGGACTATGTTCTCACAGCCGGCTGTTATGTTGCGTTTCATGTGCCGCCTCTTTTAACATGGCTGGCTGCTTTGGTTGCAAGTGACGCCTGCTAGCTTGAGCTACGATACTTCGATGCCGGTTTATTGTTTTAGAGATGGCAGACCGAATGCTCTTGTGCCAATTCCAGCTGCTAATAATTGGCAAGAACGTTAGCAGATGGTCATTCAACAAGTGCTGGCTGTTTTAATGATTTGCTCTGATTTGTACCCAATGTCACTGATATCAAAGGAGAGCATAGCACCCATAGCTTCTTGATTACTTGGTTGCCGCCTACTTTACCTTAGCGTGGTCAGAGGCGGTATTTCCTTTTGCTTGGACACTAGGTGCCTCATGATCAAGCTTGAACGCTAAGTCGCTTCTACACTCAAGTGGACAGTGGCTCGGTTTCTTCTACACTCATTTGCATCAAGTATACTTGGTACCATAATTTTGAGCCAAAACCATGCGACTGTACCATGATAAAACATCATATAGAGCCGGCTGGTCTTATCACGATAGCAAAGATCATAGATGCTCGCATGCCGGGGCCGTTTTTGAACCTCAAGTAAACCGAGCACAATGGTTTTTTGGGTATGGTCGGCTGTAATCTTGAGGAGCACTTGTGATTGTGTAATTATTCACGGCGTTCTTGCTTTAAATACATATAGCCGGGTTTTCAAGGCTACCCTCGACGAGCACCGGCTGTTTGGCTGACCGAATGCCGACTAACTCTATAATGCCGCCTGCTCTCAAATGTTGAGAGTGCCGGATGTTTAATCAAGAGCTAACTAATGTTGCGTAGAGATGGCCGGCTGACTTGCTTGTTATGCTTTATTTAACAAAATTCGAAGAGTGCTCTGTTTTCATGGAGTTGAAAATTTATTGCCTCGAACTCGGCATTTGGTTGCTTATTTATAAAATACTTGTGCCGGCTTCGTGGCTGGTACTAGGCCGGCTGCCGTTTGCTTTCTTGAGGGAAAACTTAGGTGCCGCCTACTCTAGCAAGGGCTCCAATGCTCAGCTTCTTAACAACCGCTTCAAGCATGGATGGTATCTTTGTATTATATACCGCTTGATATTTGTATAGTATATACTATATTGTATAATGTATACTTGGGTAAAGTGGTTCATAAAAGGCCGGCATTTTCTCTTGATAAACCTTGTTAGTTTTGAAGTAGGAGCCATTAAGACCTTGTTTGCAAGATTTCAACAGCGAGGAGCCGATTGCTTAGCGCCTTATGCTTATGAATGTAAGTAGTGCCCTGTAAAGAATAACTCACAAAAATAGTCATACTCCAGCTGGCCATTTTATGCTTTAAGCTAGTTGTCAATAACTTGGTATGGAAGTAGCCATGTGTTGCCAGGTCATTAACAAATTAGTGTACATGGCATGTTCATGCAAAGCAAATAATGCTTTGTCAATAATGCTCGGCACTCCGAGCCATTCGGCATATTAAAAACCCCCCTTTTTTTTCTTTTTCTTTTTTAAAAAAAAATAAGTGGGGGACGACTCATACAAGCTTATGCAAGTGATATGCATATCATTTGTATGTATATTGCACGTGTATAAGTGTGCATGCAAATTGATGCAATGTTTGCCAGCAACATATATGTGCCATTCATATATATATATATATATATATATATATATATATATATATATATATATATATCAAAATCATAATAATGATTTGGCAACACCAATTCTGAACAGTCGGTCATCCGACGCTTGCAATACTTGACTGCTTGGCCGAATGCAGAGAAGCTGGTATTTTGCCGGTTGTACCCAGTGAGTGTCATGCTAGGCACATGTAACTTCAACTGGGAGTGGTTTGATTTGGCCGACTGTTCCTTTGCAGGAACAAGCGCCCTTTGGTTGATCAAGTCTTGGATCTCCCCCTTGAAACTACTCATGAGGGTCATGAGTTCATTCCTGGTGATAGGGGCAGATCCCTCGGCCGCCTGTTGATGATTAGGCGGCGGGCCGACTGGTTTACTAGATTCAGCCAGGCAGTCTCCCCATTCCTTCCTTTCGATGGGACGGGTGCGTCGAGCTCTGAGGGACCCGTCAGGGGCCGTGTGAGTCTCGACTTCATATTCTTTGTCGGAATCCTGGTTTGACTGGACCAGGGGGTCTTCCATGGGACGCTTCTCACTTAGAATCGGTACAGACTGTGATACCATCTCGAAAGTACTCTCCCCACAGACGGCGTCAAAATGTTTCGGGGTTTTTTGATGTCCTGCGGGAGAGTTACAATTCCGGGACTGGTATCCTTGCGCCTGTACCTATTGAGATACTGTGATCATCCAGTCACCGATGAACAAATGATTGAAAAAACACTCACTACCTTTCATGCAAGCAACATACTGTTGCAAGAACAATATCGTGAAAGAGGTTTTAAGAATTTTAATGAATTAATGAGTGTATTGCTTGTTGCGGAACAAAATAGCGATCTTTTGTTGAAAAATCACAATCTCAGACCAACTGGGTCTTTGGCCACTCATCATGAGGCAAATGCAACAAGTTCTTATCCACTCGAGGCAAATGCTACACGAAGAGGTGGACGTGGAAATTACAATGGCCGTGGAAAAGGTCGTGGAAATTATCGCGGACGAGGCCGAGGACGTGGTAGAAACAATTTTCAAAGAAACAGTAATTTCAAAAAATTTGAAAAACAGAAGGGACAGTCATCTGGAAGCCACAAACAAACTCTTTCAAAAGGAAAAGACACATGTTACAGATGTGGCATGACAGGACATTGGGGACGTACTTGTCGTACGGCCAAACATTTGGTAGACCTTTACCAGGCTTCTGTAAAAGGCAAAGAGAAAAATGCAGAAGCAAATTATGTTAATGAAGAAAATGCTCCATGTCCTACCCTTGATGTGTCCGATTTCTTCATGGACAATGCTGAAACTGGGAATGATTTCATCTTTGGAGAAAATAACAATGCTTAATTAACCCATCTACTGATGTAATATATACTACGTTTTAATGAATTTTCTGATATGTATTTTAAATGATTAGTCATGTACTCTTAATTTCTATCATAAATAAAAGTTTGTATGATATTATTCTAAACTAATCTCATATTTATTTTATGAAGATATGGATATACCCGAAGTTGGTTCCGAATATCATTGCCTTTTGGACAGTGGAACAACACACACTATCTTAAAGGATAGGAAATATTTTTCACAACTAAAGTTGTTTCAGGAAAATGTAAACACTATCTCCGGGTCAGCAAAATTAATTGAAGAATCTGGAAAGGCTTGTATAATGCTTCCAAATGGAACAAAATTGATGATCAATAATGCTTTATACTCGAGTAAATCTCGAAGAAATCTCATAAGTTTCAAAGATGTGCGCCAAAATGGCTATCATTTAGAAACAATGACAACGGGTCAAAAGGAGTATTTATGCCTTACGGCAGGAAAATATGGCAAGAAACACATTTATGAGAAATTGCCAGCATACTCTTCGGGGTTATACCGTATAAACATACAACCCGTGGAAATCAATATGATATCTAACCAGAAGTTAGATGACAAACATTTGATTATTTTATGGCATGATCGTTTGGGACATCCAGCAACTTGGATGATGCAAAGAATAATAGCGAATTCAATTGGACATACAATAAGGAATGCCAAAATTCCTCGATCGGATGAATTAACATGCTCTACATGTTCACTTGGCAAATTAATAATAAGACCATCCATGAACAAAATTGCTATTGAATCTCCAAAATTCTTAGAAAGAATTCAGGGAGATATTTGTGGGCCAATTAATCCGGCATGTGGACCATTTCGATATTTTATGGTTTTAATTGATGCTTCCACACGATGGTCACATGTCAGTCTGCTTTCAAGCAGAAATGTTGCTTTTGCAAAATTACTTGCCCAAATTATCAAATTAAGAGCACAATTCCCAGATCATACAATAAAGAAAATAAGGCTCGATAATGCTGGGGAATTTACATCCCAAACATTTAATGATTATTGTATGTCAATTGGAATTGATGTTGAACATCCAGTAGCTCATGTCCATACACAAAATGGTCTAGCTGAATCACTAATTAAGAGATTACAATTGATTGCAAGACCATTATTAATGAGATCAAAATTGCCATCATCTGCTTGGGGACATGCTATAATACATGCAGCAGCACTAATTAGATTGAGACCTACAACTTATCATAAATTCTCACCACTACAACTTGTTTGTGGTAGAGAACCAAGTATCTCACATCTAAAAATCTTTGGTTGTGTTGTATATGTTCCTATTGCTCCACCCCAACGAACAAAAATGGGTCCACAAAGAAGGCTGGGAATTTATGTCGGGTTTGAATCCCCATCTATAATTAAATATCTTGAACCATTGACTGGTGACTTATTTACGACTAGATTTGCCGACTGTCACTTTAATGAAACAGTATTCCCAGCCTTAGAGGGAGAGAAAGTGGACCCACACAAGAAAGAAATAGAACTTATTTGGAATGCAACACAATTGTTGATGTTAGACCCACGAACAAATATGTGTGAACAAGAAGTTAAGAAAATTGTTCATTTACAAAGTGTTGCAAATTAATTGCCTGATGCATTTGTAGACACAAAGAAGGTGACAAAATCACATATACCAGCAGAAAATGCCCCTGCACGTATTGAAATCCCAACTGGTAATAAGGCCATAGAAAATGAATCTCAGGAACGCAGAAAGCGTGGAAGACCACTTGGTTCAAAAGATTCTAAGCCAAGAAAATTGAAAAGATTGGATGGAATAGAAAATGAGACTAATAATGTTCCCCCGTCAGAAGGTCAAGAAAGACCAAATGTGGATGAAAGTAAAGAAAATGATGATAATCCAAAAGGGGACGAACAAGAAGACAACCCTACGGGAAATGAACAAGACGTTCAAAACGTCGATAACAATGAAATTTCAATGAATTACGTCTCTACCAAGACTCATTGGAATAGGAAAGATGTTATCGTGGATGAAATATTTGCAAATTCCATCGCAATCGACATTGTGTCTGATGAAAATGATGTTGAACCAAGGACAGTGGAAGAATGCCGACACAGGAGTGATTGGCCAAAGTGGAAGGAGGCAATGCTGGCCGAGTTGAAGTCACTTGAAAAACGAGAAGTTTTTGGAAAAATGACCCTTACACCAGCAGGTATAAAACCCGTTGGATACAAATGGGTATTTGTGAGAAAACGTAATGAGAAAAATGAAATAGTTAGATACAAGGCAAGACTTGTAGCCCAAGGATTTTCTCAAATTCCAGGGATTGATTATGAAGAAACATATTCTCCAGTGGTTGATGCAACTACATTAAGATTTCTGGTAAGTTTGACAGTCACAAAAGGACTGCAAATGCGATTAATGGATGTAGTGACTGCGTATTTGTATGGGTCACTCGATACGGACATTTACATGAAAGTCCCCGAAGGACTAAAACTACCAGAAAACCACAAGCCTAGACAACTGCTTTCCATAAAACTAAAAAGGTCACTTTATGGATTGAAACAATCTGGAAGGATGTGGTACAACCGTCTGAGCGAATACCTTATGAGAGAAGGATTAAAAAACAACCAAGTTAGTCCCTGTGTTTTCATAAAGCGATCACAATCAGGATTCGCTATCATTGCAGTTTATGTTGATGATTTAAATATCATCAGAACCCCAAATGAACTCGAGAAAACTGCAAAATACTTGATGAAAGAATTTGAGATGAAAGACCTTGGGAAAACTAAATTTTGCCTTGGACTACAAATTGAGCACTTGAGTCATGGCATTTTTGTCCATCAATCAAACTATACAGAAAGAGTTTTGAAACGTTTCTTCATGGACAAAGCAACCCTAACCAACTTCCCAATGGTTGTTCGTTCTTTGAATATGAAAAATGATCCATTCAGACCCCGAGAAGAAAATGAAGAGATTCTGGGTTCAGAAGTACCATACTTAAGTGCAATTGGAGCCTTAATGTACTTAGCTAACAGTACTAGACCCGACATAGCTTTCTCTGTGAATTTGTTAGCCAGGCACAACAATGCACCAACATATAGGCATTGGAAGGGAGTTCGACACTTACTCTGGTACCTACGAGGGACACAAGACCTTGGTTTATATTACCAACCAAAACAAGATGCTGCTCTCATTGGGTATGCAGACACTGGATACTTATCAGATCCTCAAAATGCCAAGTCACAAAATGGATATGTATTCACTTATGGCGGCACTGCAATATCACGGAAATCAACAAAGCAGACATTGACCGCGACATCATCAAATCATGCAGAGTTGATAGCCCTCTATGAAGCAGGACGGGAATGTGTGTGGCTGAGGTCGATGATCAGTAATATCCAAAAGGAGTGTGGAATGAACGCAATAACAGAATACCCAACCATCATCTTTGAAGACAATACAACATGTATCGCTCAAGTAACTGAAGGATATATTAAGGGAGATAAAACGAAACATATTGCCCCAAAACTGTTCTTCACACATGATCTGCAAAAGGACGAGGGAATAAATATCCAGCAAATTCAGTCTTGTGAAAATCTTGCCGACCTTTTCACCAAATCACTTCCTTCCAAGAAATTTGAGCAATTGGTTCACAAAATTGGAATGCGACATCTTCGTGATCTATGCTGAAATCAGGAGGAGTATTATATGCACTGCACTCTTTTTCCCTTCGATCAGGTTTTTATCCCACTGGGTTTTTCCTGACAAGGTTTTTAACGAGGCAGTATATCAAAGCATATTATATTTTTCTTTGAAGCAACCCATACTCCATTTCATGCGAACTTCAAGGAGGAGTGTTAAGAAAATGTCAAATGAAGTTCACATGAGTTTGGAGCACAATAGCTTATAGCTCATCACATGAGCTATATTTAGGACAATAATTTGTATATAAGTACAATTATGTAACATACTTTATGGGTAATATTTGCCTATAAATAAGTTCACTATCTTGTGAACTAGTAGAGTAAGAAGAAAAACCGACATTCTCTAATTGCTCTTTTGCTCTCTTCCATCTACATCATCGTAAAATATACAATATCATAATTACCTCTTAACAAATTTTTTTTTTTTAATATGCAGATTTGCGATTAGATTATACACTCGAGAGCATGATGCGCATTATACTCCGAAAGAGGTGGTGGAGATGATAATTCATTAATTTGTTAATAATTATGTGTTTCTTTGATTTGAATTGGATGTAATTTTGAGTGTAGGATATGCATCATGCACTTGCGTGTCCGATCTGATTTGCGTATGTTGTAAATTTGATCACTCAATATTTATTGTTAGCGATTAAAGCATTGCCTTATATGAGTACTTTGTATGAAATATGATAGTATTTGCCAATACTTGCCTTGGCCATAAACATGGTAAGGTCAGGTATACTGTATACATAGCTCTAAAGAGAGGTGAAATGTAAGTGTTAAAAGTCATAACCATATTCTAGTGTCTATATCTCCTTTAGTCCTAATGCTACTACTTCATTTACAAGACAATGTTTCAACTCTCAACGCATTACTCCAAAACCATGTCTTCAGGAATCAGGACTCTTCACCATGGCATCACTTTTACAAACTTAGGCTTTCTCTAGTACTCCATGCATCAACTATCTTCATAAAAGAAATGAATTCTGTCAAATGCATTTCTAATCTTTTAACTATCATCGCCTCATCAAATGCATCAACAACTACGTAAAAGGTAGCATGTAAAAAGGCCTGTTGCACTCATAATTTCTGAGGGCTTCCACAATAAACCAACTTACTACTTCATTTTAAGACTAAATGGAACAGGAGCTTGATTTCAAAGCTCAAAAACAGAACAAAAGCTGAAGAGCTTAAGTTTGAAGCTCGAAAAGACTTTCAAGGCAAGCCTCTAATAACGGCTTAGTATTGAATTTAAAGAATCTACTTATTTAAGCCTTCGGAATCCTTGACATGTAAATCAAACTCTTCATCTGATTTGCTTCCATATTTATTCTTAACTAAGCACTTGAGCAAATATATATACATACAAGAGGAATATGATACTATTGCTTTATTCACAGGAGTAACAATTTACAAGTATAATTAAGCAGAACAAGTAAAACAGTTTGGACCTTTATATGTACAAAATTACAAATTCTGAAGGTGAGACAACACTTTAATACCATGCTTTGTTAAGAGTTGACAAGAAGTAATCACTCTGCAGCAATTACTTTCCACCATACGTCTCGAGCTCTAGACTCTCTCAAGAGGGTTGTTCAATAAGCCATACCACCGGAGAAGCTGTCTCCGTCATGATGTAGACTCTCAGTGAGCCAGTAACCATCCCAGGAACCACCAAGCCTCTGCTTATCAAAATAGTTCTATCAAAAATGTGCAAAATGGGACTGAATAAAAGAAAACTCAGTAATTGACATGACTGAAAAACTAAGATATAAAGTAACAAATTCATGTCTGACACTTTACAGAGATACCAACCAAACTAATCCATGCAGATCATTGCAAGTCAGGAGTCCAGCCTAATAACAGGTCTAAGAATTATACGCCATTTTTACAATACAGTTGCACAGTGGTTATTTAACTCCTTGATTAAAACTCACCAATCTAGCTTGTCATTGTGACAATTTCCTACTGGAGTCGGAGACTCTCCCTCAGATGAATAGAAAATTAACAAAATAAATATTAAATATTAAGCAAAGGCACATAACATATACAAATAATCATCTTCTGTCTGAGGGCCTGAGGAGTACATGCGGAAAGCTAGCAAACAGCATCACCCCTAGAAAGGAACTACATTTCCAATCATTGTACTACGTATTGTATTTTATGTCAGAGGTTGATCAGAGGTCGAATTCTTCAAATCTGACCTGTTTTGATTATGATTTAACGAGAAAATCAAAGATTAATTATCCCTCCATTTCATTCCCTTTATATACAATTGAGGATTGGATGATGCAGAAAGCTAGAAATATGAATTAAGAGAACAGATATCACATAAGAAATGAGAAACATCAAACCTGCACCATGGTAAATTCAAATATCTCTTCTTCAGCTGGACGAGCTCCTTGCACCCAAACTCGTTGCTTGAAGCGATTCTGTGCCACAATAAAACCAATGAAGTTTATAAGCTATAACAACATTAAAATACAGGATCAGACTTTCAAATAGCAAATATCCCTCGTTGAATAGAGCAAAAATAACCAAGATGCAATTCTCGGTATATAATGGATTTTCCAAGGTTACCTCCTTAACCAATAAGCTGCTCAATATTTTCCTTTCCTTGTGGCCAAGCAACACTCGGTAGCTAGAATGGTGAAAAATTCGCCTGAAGCGTTCAAACTGCAGGAGACACAGAAAACTCAAATGCATGTTACTCTGCAGATGGGCATCATTAAAAATATTATGAAGTTGAGCTTGGATAACGAGTTGTTCAGGGAATTTACAGACCTGCCCTAAATCAAAGTGTGGTCCGAAATAAGTAGATCTTTCAAAAGGATCAAATCCAGCAAACTGTAGATAGCAAAGAGAAATAAATATCTTAAAATAAGAAGGATAGCACACTGAAAAGGTGAAGCCCATCAGTACGGAAATTTTACCCTATACATAACCTCAATCCCATAATCTTGACGAGGTTGATCATTGTACTTCAGGGCATCTAGCTGCTGACTAACAGCTTCCTCTGCACTAAACTACATGGAATATTAAAATAGATTTTATAACGAATAAGAGAAAGACAACAAACTCTGCAGAATTTTATTACATGTAGAGTTGGACCAAAAGGTTTCTTCTTGCGAGCTTCAAGCCTACACAAGCATGATTTCAGTGAAAGAAGTTAATAAGCAGGTCTAGCTTCAGGATGATACAAATTTTTTTAAAAAGGAGGTAATATTCAATCAAAAATTTCAGTAAAAAAAAAATAATCCATGAGTTTCAAGACTCAAGCCATGACCATCATCATGAACACTTTCCAAGTTTCCAAAATATAAGTCCTTATTTAACCGATGCAAGTGAAAGAATGACTGGACCAAAAACAAGTTGCAAGTCACCAATGCAAAGTGGATTTTTTGACATTAGCAAGGAATGATACATTTACCAAAATACAAAAGGGGTTTGCTTTCTATTCTTCCCGGAAAATCGTTGAGAGTTAAAAATACCTTGTGATAGTGGATCCTTCAATTCACTCTAGGCATATGATCTGAAATCAAATTGGTGACCTTTTTGGCTCTAAAACAACCATTGGATTCACTCATATAAGTTAATGAAGTGGCCTAAGAGGATAAACACTCTTTGGAAGGTCAAGTAATTGTTAAGGCATATGGGTAGTATAAAACTCGGAGGGGTCGGGCAAAGCTACTTTTTTGCGAATTTGTTATTTTCTTTCGAAGATTTTGGAGGTCTCGGTTCAAGACTGATAGGGCACCTTTACCAAGAGGGGTCATTAGTAGAAGTTATCAAGGGTTGGCTAGAAATTTTCAGATTTTCTTGTATACAATGGATTGATCTTGACCATTTAGTTGTTATCTAAGGCCATTAGTAGAAGTTATCAAGGGTTTTTAACTTATGCACTACTGCTTATATAAGGAGCTCTTTTAGATTATATTATGGAACTTTGGATGGATTATGAGCATATGAGATTTTCTCTCCATTTGCATTTTTGTGAGCACTCTATGGCAAACCTTAATCTTTGTTTTTTTGTTTCATGAGAGGCAAGAAACCAGAATACAAGAAAAGCAAAAATAACAGAACAGGAAATAAACCAAACAAGCTAACCAACTACCTACGGAGGGACTAAGCGTGGGATCGCCACGCCCCTAGAATCCTCCTCTAAAATCCTACTTAACTCTATCGGAACTACATTATTATGAAAATCAAGTTGAGAGTCTTGAATCATTCCGCCGTTGGCCAACCAATCCGCCGCTCAATTCCCTTCTCTATAAACCTGAATTACTTTAATCTTTGTTATTGAGATGACTAGATGAGTGATATAAACATTATATTCTTCAGCCTTTGTGATTGTAGAAAAAATTTAACTAGTTTGCTTGTTGATTTCCTTGTTTTTTCCTCAAAACATAAAAATCCAAAAATAGCTTCTTGGAAATTGAGAGAATTATGATGTATTGAATGTTTGGGGTAATAATTACATATCAGTCTATACTTAAATTATAAAGTGGTACTCCGTATGAAATACAAAGTCTAGGGAGAGGTGGGTTCAAAGATCACTAAAGAAGTATAAAGAATTATTGCTTAACAGAATTATTGCACATAAGTTAGGGGTTTTCCTTTAAGGGTGCATACATTTGAATCACCCCCTTACCCAGCTTAGAGTGGGGAGCCTCTTTAGAGACTTTAGGATGATGTTATACCTATTAGGGCCTATTAGCATGACAATGAAAACCCTATTGTAGACCCTATGATGACACTATACTTCCTCCGTTTTTTTTGTTATTGCACCATAGGGGTTGGATACAAATATTTTGGTATTGGAAAAAAGTAAGAGAGAGAAAGGTAAAAATACAAAATTGCCCATATGACATATTGATAAATTAAAAAGTAAGAGTGAAAAAGTAAGGGTATGTTGGGTATTTGTAGTGTGAACACAAGTTATTTTTTTTTTTCTAAAGTGGAAATAGTGCAATATTTATGAAACTTCCTAAAAAGACAAGTGATGCAATAATAAAAGAACGGAGGAAGTATTTTTTTCATTTGCAGGTATACCTATTAATACATAGCCTATTAGGCTTCGACTAATACAAATTTAAGCTGCGTCCCCAAGTCTCAAACCTGACCTTGGTGAAGCTAGAACAACTCCTTAGTCCTTACTATCTGTTCAAACAATTGTTGACATGTTGTTAGTCCATCGTAGACACTAGGAAGGTCCAAATATGTCATTTTGTTCGGTTAACACAATAATGGACACATAACGAGCCACAATAAGCACAAAAGTACATGGGTTACCAACTAAACTAGCTTACACGTCCAAAAGAGTACACCTTTAATTAATTATAAGTAACATATATAATCAAAATTAAATCAAATTGAAGAATCAGCTAAACAACTTAAAACTCAACATTTCCATATATATTAGAATCATTTTTGGACCAAAACTACCCTATATAAGCTTTCTCGAGTAGGGCAATGATGTAAACGAAATTCATACATAACTATGTTTCGGGTACTACCCCAAAGACGTTACCAACTAAGCTAGCAAGTATCCACAATTCCACACGAATCAAATCATTAATCACTAGATAACAGTTGTAACAATAATAAATTACATAAAGTAAATATATTAAATAAATGAATCAAGATTAAAAATTACCAATCAGCAGAGAGAAAATCAGGGATATCAGCAGAAGCTCTGAAACGGGAAGAAGTCCTCCTTTGTTGCAGTTGTCCATTAAAGGATTTGGAAAAGAGTGTCAGAGATTGAGGACTTGCTAAAGATGAACTAAACGACATCGTTCTTCTTCTTCTTCTTCTTCTTCACTGAATTTGATTATCTTTTTCTGGGTTTTCTGGGTTTAAGATTATGGGAAAAAAATTTGATCAAATTATATGAAAATTGTTGAATGGTTTGTATTTGTAATACTGGGTTTTGGTCCAATTTTTTTGGGATGCTTTTGATGTTATGACCGTTGGATCAAGATGATTGGATGAGCATCCGACGTGGCAATAGTCGCATTAGAGTGTTGTTTTAGATACGTGAATAGAATAAGTACTAGATGAAGCCCGTACGATGCACGGGTCGATCTATTTTTTTTAAAAAAAATATTTTCATATTTATGTGATTACATTTGTTATTTTATTAGTTATACACTTGTACGTAATACATCATTTTCTCTGTATTTGTTTTAAAATATTAGATAAATTTCATAATCTCAAAAGATAATATTTCGTATTTAATTAATGTAACCATTAATATCTCATTGGTCAATTATGCTTATGTGACACTTGAATTATTTATTGGATATAACTATAATTTATAATCTTACGTGGCACGTTAACTAATCTTAGGTGGCATAATCCTATTGTAGCGTTTTAAAAATATTAATCCTATGTGACGCTCTAATAATTTTTTAAAAATAAAAATCCTATGTGGTGCTCTTAAATCTCGGGAAAAAACTCCCCTTTATATATATATATATATATATATATATATATATTAGTGGTAAATTTGCCCATGATAAGAGTCATTCATAAGACTCCAACAAAAAGAGGAGAGGGCAAATCTACGATGTCAATTTGGGTGGTGGGTTGAGTCGAGCACGATTTCATCTAGTCTGGATAGGTTCAGTATTGGTTGAGATCAATTTATATCATGTTAAGATCTTTTTGAGTTTATGTAATATTCGGGTTGGTTTAATTTGAGTTTGAATTGAGCCAGTTTGAGTTTTCTACTGAAACAAATTTGTACTATGTTACAAAGTATTATAGGTCTAGGTCAAGTGGTCGTTATTAATAGATTAAACTCATTATAATCTTAAAATGTTATGAGTTTTGTGAATACTCAATGTGAATGCCCAAGGGCCCCAAGGCATGATTTATAGTAGAATTACAAGACATTTAATGTATAGGCAAATGTTTTTCCTAAGCCTAGTAATCTATATGTTGAAATATATGACTTGTGTAAGGCTAGTAATAGAAGTGTGCTTTAACTATAAATACTCGGTGAAATATGCAAAATTACCATTCTTCATTCATCCGTATTTGCAACTATATTACAGATAGTGAAAACCTTTTTTCTTTTAAAGAAATAGTGAAAACCTTCTACGCTCTTTCTCTTTATATATTTTGCAACACATCCTATAAAAAGTCGGACGAAAGGTTTAAAAAATAGTTTGACCAAGGCCCTCAAGAGTCAAGAGTTCCTGATGTTCATCTATTTGTTGGTTTTCGAAAGTCCAAAGACTTGTTGTTTTGACAAGTAAAAAGCAAGCCGAAGACCCAAGACTAAGTCATGATATAGAAGTTTTTGATCCATGACTAAGTCATAGTAATACAGAAGTTTCTTCCTCAGCTTCACCTATCAATTAATCTACTTTAAGGTCTTTAACTTCACCAAATGAAATCAAGATATTCTACATATAACCTCTCAATTTAACTCCTAAAACTTGCTTCAGTAACTCGAAATTACAGAGAAATGGCCAACTCTAATGTCACACACAGGCAAGTCTCAACCTTAGGCTCAGCACCCACTAAAGAAACAGATGATCATGAACCGAAAAGCTCAAGTTCGAAGCCAATATTCAACATTAACATCAGCATCTCTTTCTCATCTGCCTTCAACATACCCTCAACTCTGGAAGCAGCTGCTGCTAGAATCCTAAGAAACTTGGGCACTTTCCTACCATTCTATGTTATTTTCATAGGGGTTGTCCTGTTAATCACCCTTATTCCACAGCGAAAATTCTCATTGTTTCTCTTGCTTGTAAACACAAATTTCACTGTCCTGTACTTGTTACTGTTGCGCGCGTTTCCTAGCTCACTGTTGCTCCATAAATGGATCGACAAGCGACTTATATTTGCTGCACTTGCAGTAGCCACCATAGTTGAGATGATTGTCACTGATGCTGGCCTTCATCTTTTTTTTACGCTTGTTGGTACCATCCCTGTCATACTTATTCATGCTGTTTTGCAAGCTACTGAAGGGTATTCTGTCATTGAGGATCAAGTAACAGGAGCTAATGATTATATTGCTGAGACTGTGTGAGTATAATCTTGTTGGCTTGGGTGAATGAATTGCTGAATAAAGCTGTGTATTAAGTTGTATGACTATGTAATTGTATTGATATATTGAATGAATATGAATGTTCATACCAATTCAAGGGTTTTTCATCATCATCGACTCATCGTTAACAACAATCAACCATACAAATCCGGGTAAAGTCAAACTTAGAATTACAACCCTGTATTGGTATCAGAATGCAGAATTACCTGCCAATAAAAACCATGAACTGTAAGAGCTATAGGAGCAAGCTGAAATCCGACAAGAATAGAAAATCGTTTTGAATGTTTAAACTACTCGAGGACTTTTCCTAAGAGATTCTTGGGTAAGCAAGCTTTCTAGGAAGGCTCCCTTGGTCTAAGCTCGAGAGACATACCCGTGTAATAAACTCACCACAAGCACTACAATGTTAAATACAATGAAAAGCGAAGGTAGTTGCCTTCCTGCAAATCTGCAATCCTTGTGTCAATTCTATTACATAGTACTAATGTACTATATGTTGTTGTCAGAGTCTTACAAAACAAAAGTAACTAACTTGAGCAAACTAATTAGATGGGCAAACTATAATTTAACTTCTCAAACTAGCTAAAATTTAACAAAGTAATAAACAGGACCAGAATCATCCCATTTTTCAACACAGGGAAGTTGATATTTGCCACAGCATGGTAGTTTTGGTTTGTATTAGAATGGACAATAGAGACTGTAGAAAAGGTCCTACAATTGTAAAAATCACAAAATCTCGAGATTTAGCAGACAAGAATGGTATCATACCCCCATATATGATAACTAATACTGAGTACAAACTAAGTTTGAGACTAAACAATCTTCTGAAGTTCAAAACTCAGCTTCAGCTACAAACATAAGAAAAGCGGTCATTTCTTCGGTTGAGGAGGAGAAAGGTACTTGGTGACAACGTAACAGTCTGCTGGAGTGATGTTTGTGTAATAGTTGTGGATGGTATCTGTGATATCAAAGCCGAATTTCTTGTAGAAATTGAGAGCATCCTCGTTATTGGTTTGAACATGCATATAAATCTCAGATATGTTTTGCTTGGAGGAGAGTTCAAGTACATGGTTCAAAAGCTTCGTACCTGTGCAAAACCACAGAGAACCCATCAGACAAAAAGAATTCCACAGAGCAGCACTAAACTAAAGTGGTAATTTTTATAGGCTCAAGATCAGACGTATAATCTTTATGGGAAACTTGGAGCAAACAAGGTACTCCAAAGTCTCCAATATTAAAGGAGTTCAGGAGTCAAGGGTTAAGAATTCAAATTTCAGACATAATATCTGATGGAAAAACTAAGCATCTATCACAATTGAATAAAATTAAGGGAAATTTTATTTTTGGATAAATCAGGTCATTCTATCATGGTGACTTCTATTATAGATAATCTCAGTTTAAATATAGGTTTATAGAGAAGTTCATCAAGGATGTTAACCCAAATAGAGATAGCACCATTATTTGAGTGCTGACATAGAAACTTGATCAAACAAAGCAAGTCGCAAGTGCTGACGAAAATATTTCAAACAAACCAAGTCACAAGAGCTGACGTGGAAAGATTTCAAACATAGCAAGTCGCCTTCAATACAATGTTTCATTTTTTAGAATAGTTAAAACTTATTTAACTAGACAAATTAGCTGTTATGAGCAATGAATTATAAATTTTGAATCAATCTTGGGGCCATTGGACAGAAGTTACCATCTTTATTCAAACAATCATAAATTCACATTCTCAATTTAACAAAGGAGCAAAACAGCATACATCTCACTAACAAATACAAAGTACTATTATGATGGATTATAAATTCCATCCTTGATTTGACAAGAAAGATAGCAGTATATACTTACCAATACCTAGCCCACGATAGGGTGCCAAAACGCCCAATGTCATAATATAAACCCGAACAGCTCCAGCATCTTTCTTCTCAATACGACATGCAACTGCTCCAACACATATATCACTGTAGTAAGCTGCGATTGGAAAACAGATACGGATGAATATTTCATATACTAGTATTAATTAGTTGGACTCAAAAAGAGAAATTATGAGGCTCCAAACAGAGCCTTTAGAAATGGATACCTACATATCTCCCCCTCTTTTTGTCTATTCAATAAGTTTACTACTACATACAGTCGATACAGATAGGTTCACCATTATTTTTACTTTTTAATCACAATCAAGTTACTTTCAATACCCAGCTTGTTTTTCTTGTGGCCATGAATCATTGCATACTAATAGAGAAATAGCTTCACAATTTTCATAAGATTAACCATTTTTATCTATTACTAGCATTTTTGTTTTATTAAAGTCTTTTCACGACTAGAATTGACAAAAACAATAAATTATAATTTCATTTTATCCCAAGTGAGAATTAATAATGTGTTGTGACATTACTGTTCCAGCCAGCAACTGCATTCATGGAAGCGTGGGTCGGTATATTACCACTGACAGAGTTAAGAACAGAATGCCTCTAAAAAGAGCAATCCTTTTTGTTAGAAACAGATAATGGATCTTTTAATATCTGCATCAACAAACACTGTGCCGTAATAAATCTACAACAATAACTAAACCTTTTTTCCAAATTCTTTTATGCAGGAAAGGCTACTTTTTATATCAATAGGTTACACCGTTACAAAACATGACAAGAAGTGACACGTGAATACAAAAACAGTAACTAAGTACCCAGCAATTAATATCTACAATCTAACAAAGACTACAGAGCGTTGGTAATTTCAAATTTGCCATGCACAAACACTATCGTTTTTCTTTTTCAAAGATCACAACAATCAGCAGTGCAACACCGATGCCATCAATTCTCTTCATCATAGAATGATTAGGTACTGAGATCTGTATGGCATGATCTTGCACTAATCTACAATTTGGCAAACACAATTTATACATGTACTCCAAGCCACCCCATGATATTAGTACTCATTCAATTCTAGTGGATATGATGTGACAGTTCACAATGCAAAGAAGTTTTGCGTTCACACCAAAAAGGCATTGGATCCAGTATCCTCTAGACCCTATGCTGATACCTAAATCAGAAAGGAGATTGGCACTTTAAAGAAACATCAACAGACAGCAAATATAGAAAGTCAAGCTCCAAAATCTTAACACAAATAAGCAGTGTGTCTAATGATAATTTTTTCGGGTCTTAAGACAGCAAGATTGAGTAATGTTAAGTCAATACACAGTCTAGAGTTAATAGATGGCAATTAAAGCTAACATGTTAAGCTGACCCAAGAAAATTGCTACCTTTCATACCAAGTTTGTCAGCAACCAAAATCCTAACCGAAATAGGTGGAGGGATATCAAGGATAAGATCATTGAATCATTTCAATAGATCATAGGTCTTTTTCATTAATAATTTAACAATTTACTAAGGCTCCTTTAAATATTATATTTAAAAGACAACAAGTGAAACTTTTCTATGATTGCAGATTCAGCAACATGAAAAATGATGTTAGGGGCCAAAACAAAATGGATATAACTGAGCTTATGAACTAGCAATGGTCTAGCGCTTGTATGCTCGAGGTCACAACCGTTCAACTATTGAACTATGTGAACTTTCTGACACATACCATATATTTTTAACAAAAATACCAGGCAGGCCATAATTCCAGATTTTTAAAGGGAAAAAATGATGGAAATGGTTAAAATGAAAGATTTAGGAAAAGAAAAGAAAGCTTAAGATGAACCTTAAGTCAGGGGACAGTTTTATACAGCAGATACAATTACAAAGATTTAAAATCTATTCAGATTACATCTTACACCACTACAGAAAAAAGAGCACTGGAACAAAGGTATAAAGTTACTTCACGCTGAGAGCTTAAGGTAACAAACTAAAGACAGAAGAAACGAAGTTAAAAAGGAAAAGGAGGACTCAAGTTTAGCATTTTATCTTATATAGCTCATAACAAGCTACCTAGCTATTGCAGCTTACCAATAAGTAGTATAAGATGTAGTTGCACTGTGGCTACAATAAAGTGTAATGCACTGCATTATATCTTCAAGAAGGAAATTTAATAGATTGAACTCAAGTTTAATATTTAGGCCCTGTTCTCTTCACCTTAAAAAAATAATATTAAGTAAAAATAATTTCACTTCAGTAAAAATAAGTTCAGTCAGTAAAATTAATTTCAGTTCAGTAAAAATAAGTTCAGTTCAATAAAAAAAAGTTCAGTTCAGTAAAATTCAGTATTCTTAAAGAAGAATTATAATAGGAAATCAGTAAAAATAATTTCGGTTCAGTAAAAATAATTTAAGTTCAGTAAAAATAATTTCAGTTCAGTAAAAATAAGTTCAGTTCAGTAAAAATAATTTCAGTTTAGCAAAATTAAGGTGAATCAAACAGGGCCTTATAGTCTATTACTCATAGTACTGGAAATAAGACTTGCATATACACTAAGTTAAGAAAAAGAAAAACCTACAAATTTGGATTCATATGGAAAGAGAATCAACATGATAAAAAAGTTTAAAAGACAAAGACATGAATAGACACCAAGCGGTAGAAATAGAGAACTAAAAAAAAAAAAAGGATTCATTTGAAAAAGAATCAACCTGATCAAAAAATTAAAAAGACAATCTAAAAGAACAGAATTGCGCAACGATACAATGTTCCCATTCTACAATCAAGTACATAGGACCCTTTTTCAGCTAAATAAAAAACAGAGGCTGTAAAAAACTTATATGGAAATACCTCTCTCCACAATTTTCTAAAGAGCCCCTTTACAAACCTCTCAACAATGTCAGCTCTTTCCATCAAAATAGCAATAGTTTCTTATGAGATAATATTGTTTCCAAAGGAACAGTACCCAAAGGAGACAACCCTGAATAGTTCCTGCTACCCCTACACAGCCATACCTCCTTCCCTCTCTATCCCTCAAAGAATTCCTTTTCTGGTAAAAATGTATTGCCAGTTCTATCCTAACATTAATCACACAGAACCAAAAAGACCCAACCCTTACTGCTGTGAACAACTAAAAACTATTGAACAAATCATGTTACCTTATAAAATATTCCATTAAAGCCAACTAAATAAACATGTATGCTAAGCAAAGAGAGTGAAAGAATAAGACTCAGATACAAAAAGAGGCAGGTGATAAAAATGGGGAGAAAATGCCATGGCAGGAATATCCAATCAATAGGAAAAGAAAGAATCGTGAAAATGACATAAAAGACAAGTAGATTACTATACCTAATCAAAAAAGACTACATAGAACAGCAACATAAAAGCTCCCCTCTACAAAAAAACCTTCATTATATTACTCTTACATAGTCACGTTATCCTCCCTATAATAGCTTGCTTCATCTAGAATTACCATAAATCATCACAGCAATGAGGATTACCTTCTTTCCACTTTGTAAAATATTAACCCAAAAAAAAAACAAAGCTGATTGGTCATCAATCCAGCATAACTTCAACAAATGTTCAAACATCTAAAATCCATAATCAGAAAAATCTTTCTTCATCTAACTCAACTTTGCAACCGCAAAAACTCTTTTTTTGACAAAAATGCTTCACTTATCTTACAAATATATGCCTCCATTTGCACAAGTAGCATTCAACCTCCCTCCTTAAACCCTACCCCTCAAAGGCTCAAACCCATGTTTGCCAATTAATCCCTTCTGACAAGGTCAATCAGTACCTTCACTAGTTCAAAAATCTGAAAGCTCTAGCATGAGACTGCATTCAGAGATGATTGAAGTGTAAAAAACTATCCTTAATGCCAACTGCTCACAAGTACTTTCAGAGCCCTCGTCCGGGGCTAAGGAAATTCAAGCACACATAGATAATTGATACAACAAGTCAACAACAACAACAAAGCCTTATTCCCAAATGATTTGAGGTAAGCTAAAATGAATTGTCACAAGTAACCGTCTGATAAACACAGATAATTGATATAGCAAGAAAAATCAAAGGCATAATGGTTTTAAAAAATGACTCCCCTATGTAAAACAAACAGCTTCCAATATATAAGTTCAAAATCAACAAAACGGTGAGAATGTTTGATCAACCAACATACTACCAAATCGATCCCCTATATTTGTGCAGAGAAAGCTCAATAGTTAGTAGACTTTACTACTATTAACCTGGTTCCATGACTTCCATTCGTATAAACAAATACATCAAAAACTTCAACTAGGGCAGAAATGAACCCATTTAATTCTAAGTTACATTTAATAATCAAATCGAAGGAAATCAACAAGAAAAGCATAAATTCCACAAAATCAATATACAAAATGTAGCAAATCACCCAAATAGGCAAAAATGGAGAATTTTCATATAGTAAATGGACAAAATTCAATATTTTCACAAATACCCAGAATAAAATATCAACATTATTTTAAATACCCAGAATAAAAATTCAACAAAAACCAACAAAAAATGTGCAATTCTACAGAAATTCAATCGAACAATCATAAAAAAAAATGCGACAAAATGGAGAAACCCCAGATGAAAAAGGGGGAAAAAACGAACCTAATTTGGTGAATTCACCAGAAGCAAGTGCATCAACGTAATACTTATCATTGTATCGAACAGGAAAGAGGGTAACATTGAGCTTTTTAAGCTGCATTATATTCTTGTCCCTTACTTCATCCAACGAAATTGTCACTTCTTTCATCCTTTCTCTCTCCTCAACTAACCAGAAATTAATAAATTATACTGTTCTAATGAAAATTGTTTAAGATATGAACCCAGAAATCGCTATTTACTGTACTGAATCCTACGATTGAGGATTGCAGGAAGAGAAGAGAGAGAAAGAGAGAGAGGAGAAGGGCGAACAAGGGCTATTGTTTTTGGGCATGGGAGGAGGAGTCAATGCCATCTTACAAGTAACAACTTGTATATACGGGTCGGGTTTAACCCTTTGTTCACGGGCTCGCCATGGAGAAGCCCATACATTGGCCTCCAAGGACTAGAACTCTAGAAGTAGAGGTAGTTAATGAGTCCTTTTATATTCGTTTATTTAGGTGTCAAATATTTTGGTTTAAGTATGAAGTTTGCAAATCTCTTCCCAAATAATGTAATCTGTGGATTATTATGGAGAGTAAGACGTTTTTCTACCTATATTAACTATTAAGTTTCGAGTTGAGCATGATATTTTTTACGGAGTATTAGATTTGGTTTAGGTTTCGAGTTGAGCGTGATATGTTTGATTAGATTTGGTTTGTTAAATCAGCTTTGTCAAATTTATTTGGAATTGAATCTTGCTCAAATATTTTCTTTACAGTTTTAATGAGCTACTTCGTATCTATAACAAAAAACTATTTAGGAATATAATTTATTGAGTTTTTCACGGGTATAAATGAACATGCAATTTTATCTTAATATTCGTTTAATAAAAGCAAACATAAAGCAATTCATTATACTTGTATTAGATAAAGGGATAAACAAGTGATTTACTATTTCAAACACAAAATATTACCACTTACCATTTTAATTGATCCTTTTCGTTTCTAGCCACACAAGTTAATCAAACTTAAAAATGCAATCAACTTACAAAAGATACGAGCCTACGGCTATTAATCAATAAGGACAATAACACATATAACCAACAACGATGAATTAATAAAGCATTCGGTTCCAAACCCATTTATTACACACGAATATTAGCTAATTGTCAAATAAGGCCATAACTTTAAAAGTCGAGAACTATTGCAAACAAGTGGCAAACTCCAACTCAAACTTTGCACTTGGTGGGTTTAAAGATAAAAACTTTATATTTTTATTTTTGTAGTATCTTCTTCAACTTGTAGTAGTATCATCTCACTAACTTAGAGAGAGAAAGAGAAGCAAAACAAAACAATAGAAAAGATGAGTAGATGTGAGAAGGGGCAACAACCAAAGGCAGTGGTGGTGGGAGGAAGCATAGCTGGAGTATCGTGTGCACACGCGCTATTATCCGCGGGTTGGCAAGTTGTTGTGGTTGAGAAATCAGTTGGGCCCACTTCTGGAAGCCCAACTGGTGCTGGGCTGGGCCTGGACCCTTTGGCCTGCAACATCATCACCTCTTGGCTTGGTGATTCTGCTCCTCTTTACAAGGCCACCTTGCCTCTTACCATTGACCAGGTCTTTATAGTTTTATTCATTTTTCATATGGTTTTGATATTGGTTTGTTTCCTTAACTTTGACGGAAATTGATTTGCAATAATAAAATATGTGTATCTTCCGTAGAAAAAATATACAAGGATATGGATTTTGTGTGATTTACGTCTAAGTAGAGTACATTTTATTTTCCTTACAATTATAAAATTAAATTGCATTTAAAGTTTTTAGGTGTTTAAGAAAAAAAAGGAGGAAAAAAATATAAGAACGCTAGAAGGAGGGGTCGAACCTCCGACCTTGTGGTTAACAGCCACACGCTCTAACCAACTGAGCTATTCCAGCATGTTGGTTTAGTTTGTCTAGTTAAAATATTTGTATAAATTATGGTTCATGGATATGTAACTATTCTAAATTTCTAACCAATTAATCCCCTCTATTATGATTTTGTATATGAATCATGATACTCCATCTTTCCTGAATTAGTATTCATGTTGTGTTGATCCACATCATAAAGGATTCACCGCGATTTCTCAAAGTGATACTAAACAAACATTAGTTAACTAACTTACTCTATTCAATATTAGTTGTCACATTTTCACAACCTCTTATTACATGTCATAAATATTTCACGCTAGTGAACTTCAAGGTTAATAAACACACATTCGTTTGGGTGTTGATTCTTGATACAGAATCAAGTAACAGACATAGTGTCACGGTCCGAGTGATTCAACACCAGATCGTGCGGCGCGCTCTCGTCTTTTGGCGACAAGGGCGCAAGCCTAAAGCAAGGAGGTTCGTGAGCACACAGCAACACGGACCTACGGTGTCTCAAGAGGGCGCACGAGAACAACGAGTGCGGAGTCGGGGCTTGTGACGGCCGATACTTCGAAGCGGGCACAAGCGGAACCGACGAAAATGAGGACGTCTCTAGGGTCTCTTGGTTTGGTGGGGGATGCTTTAAAACAAGGCAAGCACAATATCTATAAAGGCTTAAACAACACACAAGTCTTAAAGCAATAACAACGGGGTAGAGAGCTTTGATTGAATAACCATTCGCTCCCTAAAGAGCTTTATATTGCATTAGTAGAGAATTACAAGTGAACGTTGAAATGACAGTAACACAATAATTCTCCCTAGGGTCTAGAAAAATAAAAAGAAAGACTAAAGAGACATTACATAAGGAAAATATAAGGAAAATAAAGAAGAATACATAACAAAGAGGTTGGATTCTAACATCCTCCCCCACTTAAGTCGTCGACTTACAAAATCTACACTAAGATCTTAGCAGCTTCAGTCTTCTGTTGTAGGGGTGGCTCTTGTCCTGGTTCTGATGTTGGCGCGGTAGCTGACGTTGCGGTTGCTGTCGTCGGGATCTGGATGGTAGGGTTTTAGACGACTAACGTGGAAGACGGGGTGAATCCTCATCCACGCAGGCGGTTCTACCTTGTATGCGTTCTTCCCAATCCGTTTAGTGATGCGGATGGGGCCTTCATATTTCCGAATGAGGCGACGATCTCTCCCTCTGAGAAACTTCAGCTGTTCTGGTAAGACCTTCACCATCACCATGTCCCCAATAGCAAAATCAACTGGCCTTCTGTTTTGATCAGCCCATTTCTTCATCCAGCGCGATGCTCGCTCTAGGTAGGCTTTTGCAATGTCGGTGTTTTGCTTCCACTCTCTTGTAAAATCTCGAGCCTGAGCACTCCTACCGCCCTCCCAGTCAGCCACTGTGTGCGGGAGGAGAGGTTGTTGACCCATGACCAACTCAAAGGGGCTTTTGTTGGAAGAAGAACTCCTTTGAGCGTTGAAGCAAAGTTGTGCGACGTCCAAGAGTCTCACCCAATCTTTCTGGTTGGCGCTCACAAAGTGACGTAAGTATTCCTCGAGAAGCCCATTGAATCTCTCTGTCTGCCCATCAGATTGAGGGTGGTGGCTTGACGACATGTTGAGGTCAGACCCCATCATTTGGAATAGCTCAGACCAGAATATGCTCGTGAATCTGGTATCCCTGTCGCTTACCATGCTCTTTGGCAATCCCCAGTACTTCACAATATGCTTAAAGAAAAGATATGTCGTTTCTTCTGCTCCGCAAGCCTTCTGCAAGGGTACAAACGTTGCGTATTTTGAGAACCTGTCTATCACCACCATGATAGAAGAGAACTGGCCAACCTTCGGGAGGCCACTAATGAAGTCCATCGACACACTCTCCCACGGTCGAGTTGGTACAGGAAGAGGTTCAAGGAGGCCCCCGGGCTTCTGTCTGTCAACCTTGTCTTGCTGGCACACAAGGCAGGTTTTGGTGTAGCTCATCACATCTTCCTTCATTCCTGGCCAGTAGTACCCCATCGCGAGTAGACTGAGGGTTCTCTGCCAACCTGGATGTCCCGCCCACAGCGTATCATGGCATTCCTTCAACAACATTTTCCTCAATAACCCCTGCTTTGGGGATGAACAGCTTTGTACCTTTGGTGAAGATGAGGCCATCTTCCAACCAAAAGCGTCTAGTCTTCCCTTCTTCAATCATCCTTGTTATGGTTTTTGTCATCGGATCATCTGGGAGATAAGCACGAACTTGATCTCTAACGGATGTGGCAATGCTGCTTGCCGTCATTGGCGCTAACTTGTACATCGCAGCAAGATCGGCCCGCCTACTCAGGGCATCGGCAACTCTATTGCTGGATCCTGTTCTATAGGTGAACTCCACGTCGAACTCAGCTAAGTCCTCCTGCCACCGAGCTTGTTTTCCTGTCAGCTTGGGTTGGGTGAGAAAGTGACTCGCCGCGGTGTTGTCTGTGCGGACGGTAAACTTTGACCCCAACAAGTAGTGCCTCCATCCTCTTAGGCAGTGCACAATGGCTAGTAGCTCCTTTTCTTGTGCCGCATACCTTCTCTCCGCATTATTCAGCTTCCTACTTTCGAATGCAATAGGATGTCCTTCTTGGAGGAGCACTCCTCCTAAAGCAAAATCCGAAGCATCCGTCTCGACCACGAATGGTTTGGTGATGTCTGGAAGGGCAAGGACCGGCTCCTTCACCATTGCTTCTTTCAACTTCTGGAAAGCTTCCTTCTGGGGCCCTGACCATTCCCAACAACAATCTTTCCTCAATAGGTCGGTGAGGGGACTTGCGATCTCTGAGTATCCCTTAATGAATCTTCTATAATAGTTCGCCAGTCCTAGAAAGGATCGCAGCTCAGAGGGGTTCTTGGGATCCCGCCAATCGCGAACAGCACATATCTTCTTTGGGTCCATCCTCAATCGACCCTTCCCCACAAAGTGTCCAAGAAATCCGACTTCTTCCTGCGCAAAGGCACACTTTTCTCGTTTCACAAAAAGGTGATGTTCTCTCAGCTTCTCGAAGACCAATCTTAGGTGCTCGAGGTGCTCCTCCAAAGTCTTGCTGTAGACAACGATGTCATCGAGGTACACGACCATAAACTTGTCTAAGTACTCTCGAAATACTTGGTTCATCAGAGTACAGAACGTAGCAGGTGCATTCGTCAAGCCGAAGGGCATGACTAGCCATTCGTATGCCCCGTATCTCGTCACACAAGCAGTTTTTGGTTCATCTCCTTCGGCGATACGAACTTGGTGATAGCCAGACTTCAAGTCTAGCTTTGTAAAGTACACTGCATCCCCTAACTGATCGAACAAATCCGCCACCAAAGAGATAGGGTAGTGATTGCGCACCGTAACCTTATTTAATGCCCGGTAGTCGATACACAATCGAAGACTTCCATCTTGTTTTTTCTGAAAAAGCACAGGAGCCCCATAAGGAGCCTTTGATGGGCGGATGAAGCCTGCCTCAAGCAAGTCCTCCAATTGTTTCCGGAGTTCAGCCAATTCTGGGGGGCCATGCGATAAGGGCTTCGTGCTGGGGGGTTTCGCCCCTGGAACCAGCTCAATCTCATGGTCCACTGTCCTTCTAGGTGGGAGAACTTTTGGTAGGTCTTTCGGGAGGAGATCCTGGAACTCTGATAGTAGCTCGGCAACTGCAGGCGGAAAGTCTCCACTTGCTTCATCTTCCTTCGTGGAAAATGTTGCTAGGAACGTGGGATCGTTCCTCTTCAACCCCTTCTCCAATTGCATTGCTGAAAGGAGGGGCCCTTTCGACCCTTTTCCTGAATCGCAGGTTCGGAGGAGACATGGTTGATGCCCGGGCACCAGAATAGATCTAAGATGCGGCATCGGGACTGCCTTACTAAAGTGTAAGAAGTCCATGCCGAGCACCAAGCTGAAGTCGTCCATTGGCGCAACGGTAAAGTCCACCTGTCCGCTCCAATCTCCCAGCTTCATTGTTACTTTCTTGGCAACGCCGTGGATCGGTTTGGCAACTGAATTCACCGCTTTCATACTGCCTCCTTCTGGTAGGAGCTTCAACCCAAGTCTTTTTGCCTCCTTTTCTGAAATGAAGTTGTGGGTAGCACCGGTATCCACCATGGCACGAGTTTCCTTTCCGTTTACCAACGCATTCACATACATCAATCCAGAGTTTTTGGGTTGGCCCTCAGAGCCTTCTCTTCCCATAGCGCACATCATGCGAATGGCCCCCAGTCTGGAATGTTCTCCTTCACTAGGTACTACCTCATCGGCTTCTTCACCCTCGGGGTTTTCTAAGGACATGGAGGACAGTTTCTTTTGGAGATTGTCAATTTCTCCCTTGTGTCGACATTCAAACCACTTGTGCGGTCCTCTGCAAAGGATACACGTCAATGGCCTGGCTGTCGAAGATGAACTAGGGGTGCTTCCTCTACTAGAGAAGGAAGAAGCTCCACTTTTCCGAGAGTCTTCTCCCCCACTCCTATTGTATCTATTGTTCGAGTTGTTGGAGCTCACTTGCGAGCCATGTCCGGAGTTCCTAGGAGGGTTCGGTGTCGGCCCGCTATTCCCTTTCTTCAAACCTTGTCCTTTCTCTGAGGAGTAGTCCATCAACCTTTCGGCTGCAGCGATGGCTCCCGATAAAGTATCAATCTTTTGGCGCCAAATTTCTCTTTGGGCCCATTCCTTAAGACCACGCACAAAGTTGAATAGGCGATCTTCCTCGGACATATTGTGGATCTCCAACATGCACGCTGAAAACTCTTTGACATACTCCCGGATGGAACCCTTATGCTGCAAAGCAGCGAGCTTGGTGCGAGCAACAAACTCGGTATTCTCGGGATAAAATTGGGCCATCAACTCTTTCTTCAGATCCTCCCAAGTATCCACTGACGTCCTCTTAGCTTGGATGTCGGTGTACTTGGTGCGCCACCAAAGCTTTGCATCATCCACCAAATACATAGTGGCGGTATCAACTTTTAACTCATTCTCCAACTGACAGACCCGAAAGTATTGCTCCATGTCGAAAATGAAATTATCGACTTCTTTTGATTCTCTCGTGCCATTGAAGGTCCGGGGCTTGGGAGGTTTTATCTTGGCACCTCCACTTCCCCCGAGCCCTCTCTGGGCACGCATTAAGGTTGCACATTTATCATGTGCTTCATCAGCGACGCCTTGCACGAAGTTAAGTTGCTCCGTTAACCCATCCACAGTAGCGGCAAGCCTCTCTATTTGGTCGGCTTGTTTTATTACAATATCCTCGAGTTTGGGCAGCCTTTCTTCAAGCATAGCCCACTGTTCGGACTTGCCTTCAAGCCAAGCAAGTCTTTCCTCGAATGTGTATTCATGCATCTTTCCTTCTTCTGCCATCTCTACGGCAAACTTGGCTCTGATACCAAACTGTCACGGTCCGAGTGATTCAACACCAGATCGTGCGGCGCGCTCTCGTCTTTTGGCGACAAGGGCGCAAGCCTAAAGCAAGGAGGTTCGTGAGCACACAGCAACACGGACCTACGGTGTCTCAAGAGGGCGCACGAGAACAACGAGTGCGGAGTCGGGGCTTGTGACGGCCGATACTTCGAAGCGGGCACAAGCGGAACCGACGAAAATGAGGACGTCTCTAGGGTCTCTTGGTTTGGTGGGGGATGCTTTAAAACAAGGCAAGCACAATATCTATAAAGGCTTAAACAACACACAAGTCTTAAAGCAATAACAACGGGGTAGAGAGCTTTGATTGAATAACCATTCGCTCCCTAAAGAGCTTTATATTGCATTAGTAGAGAATTACAAGTGAACGTTGAAATGACAGTAACACAATAATTCTCCCTAGGGTCTAGAAAAATAAAAAGAAAGACTAAAGAGACATTACATAAGGAAAATATAAGGAAAATAAAGAAGAATACATAACAAAGAGGTTGGATTCTAACACATAGACAAGAAGATTACTCGAACATTGACAAGAGACGAAGAATTCAACTTCAGAGCAGCTCATTGGGCAGATCTTCATCACCTTTTACTAAGCAAATTGCCTTCAGAAATTTTCTTATGGGGTCATCAGTTTCTGTCATTCTGCATTTCTGATGACAAGAATACAGTCACTGTCAAGGCAAAAATACTTAAAACAGGCGAAATCACAGAAATCGTTGGTGATCTTCTTGTTGCTGCAGATGGATGTCTCTCTTCAATTCGACAAACATTTCTTCCCAACCATAAACTGAGGTTCTTGTTTTTCATTCTATCTGATTGCATCAGTTTTGTCACTTCAACAACGATACGAGTTTTGTTGATGTAATCATCAGTTTTACAGGTATTCAGGATACTGTGCATGGAGAGGGGTGCTTGATTTTTCAGGTAATGAAGATTCTGACACTATAAGAGGGATTCGAAAAGTGTATCCAGATCTCGGAAATTGCTTATACTTTGATCTTGGACCGCAAACTCATTGTGTTTTTTACGAGCTTCTGAACAAAAGGATGAACTGGATTTGGTACATCAATCAACCAGAGCCAGATATTAAGGTAATTGAGAATGCTGGTATTTGTTTTTGGTAATTATCTGATAGGCAACTAATAGTAGCATGTTACAGTTACCTCGAGTACCTATGTTGGACCCTTATATTTTCGATTCCTTAATATACTTGCCAGATGCTCATATTGTGAGTTACCATTTCTTGCAGTCTGGTAGGCAACTGACAGTAGCATGTTACAATTACCTCAAGTACCTGTGTCGGATCCTTTAGCCAGATGCTCGTAATGTGAGTTATTTCTGGCAGTCTAAAGCCATACTGTATTAATATTGAGTACGTGTGAAATTTGCTTTCAGGCAAGTTCAGTGACTTTGAAAGTGAGCAAAGAAACAATCAAGCAGATGCAAGAAGATGCCGAGAAGATATGGGTTCCTGAGCTGGTCGATCTCATTAAGGCTACAGAGGAACCTTTTGTCAATGTGATTTACGACTCTGATCCTCTAGACCGGATCTTCTGGGACAACGTCGTGCTGGTTGGAGATGCAGCTCATCCCTCGACTCCTCATTGCTTGAGAAGCACAAATATGTCTCTTCTTGATGCAGCTGTCTTAGGCAAATGTCTCAAGAAGTGGGGTTTGGAAAATCTGCAGTCTGCTCTAACAGATTACCAGTCTGCTCGATTGCCTGTTATTACTAAACAGGTTCTTCATTCTCGACGTGTTGGCAGGATCAAACAAGGTCTTAATCTTCCTGATCGCCATCCTTTTGATCCGAAGAATGCTACTCCTGAAGATTGCTTTGAAATCCAACAAAAGAATGTACCTTTCTTTAGCATTCCTAACATACTGCTAAATTAGCAACTGAAAGTTGGTGATTAATATCCACTACATCATACTATCATAGTAGTGCAAACAGAGCTTTTTTTTCTTAAAAAACAATTGCACAATGTGAACTTGACTGGTTCATCTCTTCAAAACCATGAATTTCCTTCAAAACTGACCTTTTTTGCATTAGATTTGTTATTGCATTTACACTTTACAGTACTAGTTTTCCTGATGTAAGCATCAATTTTGCAAGTTTGCAGGCACTGCATGAAGTATATATGTCTGAAGTATATATGTCTGAAGTACCCTCTACATTTTGTTCAGAATGAATAAGCGCTATAAGCCTATAACTATGTCTGGAAGCATACATGATTTCTGAATGCCAGAACGATTAAGCGCCATAACCATGTCTAGAAGTAGAAATAATTCATGAATACTACACAGATGATAGATACTTGAGGTAACAATCATTGGGTGGTAAAAGATCATTTCTTTAATAATGAGGGTTTTGAATATTTTGGATCAGTTCTATAGAAAAATGCAGATATTGACTACAGTGTGATTCACACAATTAAATCCATGTGACTCAAATAGAGAGCAACAACTTTGTATTGTGCAACTGTATTACATACTTCAACAGCTAAAGTAAAAAATACCCGTAAGATAGCTACTAGACCATCAATTTTACAACATACAAGTGCAAATGTCGAAATTAATTCGTTGAAGTTGTAACACTTTGAGAATAAAAGCTAGAAGAAATTTATTCAACGAAAAGTCGAAGATATTGAGGATAAAATAAGAACTAATTGTACTGGATTATTTCTAATACGATTCAATAAAATGTTTCCAAGGCAAAGTTACGAGAATACAGCCCCTTAATTATGCGAATTAAAATCGAAGATGAAAGCATTAGCAGAAGTGTCTCATATGTTGCAAGCAAAAACAGGAACAAAAATATATCAAAACAAGTCGATATGCATCTACTAAAAGATAAACACTAGGGGAAATTAGTAAACGTTATTTTCAACACTATTGATTAAAAGTGGCATCACATTTGAGCTAGTGGAAATACTAACATTGCCAACAGACCACACTTCATCTTTAATCCTGAATTATGGGATGGTCATTGACCACATTAGAGATTCAAAAGACTAGAGAATAAAACATTTCAGGCGAATTTTGCCTTTCTACTTTGCATAACAAGAGATGGTGGCTTTGTAAGTTCAAACTTAGCCGGACCATGAGATGGGAGAGACCACAATACTCCTCGAATATCATGATTAATCAACACCTGGTAAGCACCTAGGTCAGCAATAAAACTCGCTCTATCAAGAAAAATAATGCACATACAGAACCATAGATCATATATACAAATTATATGACTGCTATGACAATTTGATAGCTGGTTATTGCTAACTAAAGCACACGGAGTTGAGCAAGGAAAGCTGCGCAAAGATCAAGGAATAGCATCTGCGGTCCCTGAACCCTTTGTAGATCAAGTAAATACTTCTCCTCACGGGTCTTGTACAGCTGTGAGACAATCACAGCAGAAAACACGTTAAAAATTATACACTTATAAAATAAAAGATCAATGCTAAAATGTTACTTTACTTGTATTATAGCCTACATCACATAAGCAGCGATATTAAATTGCAAAATCCTAGAGAGAAACTCAAATTGCAAAGGTGATTAGAAACGGTGCTAAAATGCTGTGATTAAAAGATTATCTGGTAATACTGTACTGTTTAAATTTTGAATGAAAGGTAAAATGATTTCCACAAAAAATTAGCCCCTTCTAACTTCATTTTTCTTCAATAGGAAGTACAGATACAGAGACATTACAACAAAGTACAAAACATACTCTTGTCTTCTATACATGACTTTCAATTATCCCCAAATTTTCAATCTGAATCTCATATTAGGCTTCCACTTTTTCTTCATTACCGCATGATTTGGCAAGATGAGATGAGACAAAAAACAGAGGGAAATGATTTAAAATTAGTGCAACAATGATAGAAACATATCAAGTGTTTAAGCTTCCCTTTCCTATAATCCTACCACTCCTTGTAAAGACAATTTTAACTACTATTCTTTTTCTTGTTTCAAGGAGAGGAGAGCGGGTAATCGGGTATGATAAATAGATGGATAGAGTAAGAGAGACAAAGTAAAAGGGTGGGCGGGAATAAGATAAAGGTGAAAACAATATAATCTTCTAAATTGTCAGGCATGCATCACTTATGCTCACAACAAATCATTTTTTTTTTTTAAAGTTTAAATCTACAGAAAAAACAAACGAAATTCAAACTCAGTCATTACAACATAAGCATTTACAAAAACATGGGCAACTTATAAGTTATAAAGCAATAATAAGCAAATTTTGGAGGATTGATGGATTAATCATATAGAGCAGGAGTCACCAATCAATGATATGTACGAATTGGCATCTAGAAATGACACATACCTGCACCTCAAACTTCACAACGTTGGGAGACCTCAACACTCCATCATTTTCAACTATGTTGGACTCGTCACCAAAATAATTATGTACAGGATTATCAACCATCCCTTCATGTTGACCAGGAATGCCGGGAATCCATCTGCACTTCATGTTATAATGCCCAACCTTTTTCCAGCAGACATTCAACTCTTGCAAGGCTTTAAGAACTTCAGTCATAATCTCACGAGGATGAGCTCGAGACTGCAACCAAATAGATAACACAACTTACAAATCAAAACCTATTGGGGAAGCTATTCTGGAAACACCCAAAAGAGAACAAAGTTTGGCGAACTGTTATTGCAGTAGTAATAATGCCAGCAAATCCCTATTTTGTTTTTGAGAGATAGATTAGGGAATAAGAAAATGCATGTTTGATATTTCAATAATATAATGTCAATTTGGTGAGAAAAAAAAATCCTGAACACTTTTTCCAAATCATACCCAAAAAGAGACTTAAACCAAACATGGGAAAGTGACATTGTCCCTTTCAATTCCATTCCCATCGATTCCTTCCAACAGGCCTTTATACTTTTTTTTTTTCTTTTTTTCTTATCAGCCTTAGACCCTAGAGGCTCATACAATTATCCACAATTCACGTTGATTGATTACTTTTCTTCAAGCATAATATCCTATTTGAAGAAAATAGGTACCCTTTAAACAAATCAAAATAAATATACCAAGGATAAACCCTAGCAGAAATACAAAAACTCAAAACGCCAAGCTTCAAATAAGGTTATTGAATATAAAAAATGATATGGGTTTTTTATGCCCCCCCCCCCCCCCAACCACCACCACATACACTCCTACCACAATGATTCATAAATTACTGGACACCCAACAGAGGCTGAACATTTAAGTCAAGGGAGAAAAAACAAATGTACATAACAACAAACCTGTAACCCCAAAGCCCATTTCCGCTCAACAGGGAACTGTGGTCGCAAGCCGATTCCCTGGTAATCAACATAACCATGATACTGGTGCCCAGAAACAGGAGAAGCAACTTCATTTGGATGCATGCGGCCAAAATTGTTCTCCTAAAAAAGCAAAGGAAAAAACATTTAAAGAGAAGCCTACAATGCTACAAACAGAGATAACTGCTTTCAATTCATTAGTAAAAAAAAAAAAAAGAAACCAAAAAGACAATATTGCTTCACTGCAATTTTTTAAGAGCAGCATGAAATCTTCAAAAGTTACAAGAAACATCAACCAATAAAAGATAAAGAATTTGTCAAGCAAAGAAATACCAGTTGCTCCAACATACATTCATAACTTTGAAGCAAGTCACTTGTGGACTAATATCAAGAAAAATAAATCTGCAAGAAAAAAATTACACACCATTGTTTCTTGGAACTCAGCCCCAAGATAGCCACTTGAAGCTCGGAAGCGGTTATCAAAAAGCAAATAGTATGCAACAGTCCCCTATGAACAAATTTGAAATCAGTTTCCGTATTAATACAAAAATATTAAGATGGCAGAAAATACTATACATATTAACACCTCATTTTGGAGCCTATTGCGGAGAGAGTCAATTAACTGGTTTCTGTCAAATCCCATCCTAACAACTTCCTGGAGTATCTCTTCGTCAATCTGTAGGAAGTATAAGGTCAATTCACATATTGACTACAAAAAGATCAAAGAGCAGAAACATATCTTATGCCAGTAACAGAGCATAATCATCGAGATATTTCTCAGAGATATCTCAGGGGCATTGCACTACCCTCAATGGCATAAATGATGTAAGGTTAACCAATAGAGATTTAATGCGCGATGAGACCCAAATCTGACAGATAGTCAGTGATGTCTCCCACTCAGGAACCCAGCATATCCAACAATTACAAAGGCATATACTTATTCCAACAGAAAGATCCATGGGCAAACCTTCTTCGCCTGTTGCATTGTATCTGGAGGTGGCACGGCTAAATAACGAGGAAGATGAGCTTGAAACCATGTATGTTGACGGATCTCTGGGATTGTAATCCTCTTCATAGGATCAACTACAAGCATCCTGGGAATCAGATCTCTAGCTCCAGGTGATAAATGACTTGGAAGGGTGTATATCCCACCCTACACAATAAAAATCACATGATCCCGCAATTACTCTTCATGATATAATATAAGCTTGATTAAAAATCCTTTTGTCCCCAGCTCATTACTGAAAATTTACACTCAGTTCAATTGATAATAAACCTCATAGTATTATGCAATTTATGGGCCAACAACCATGCCATGACCCAACTTTCCCAACCACTCAACAATTTTAAATAAGATGAACTATTAAAGCAGAATTTTTTTTACTTTCTTTTAAAAAAAAATAAAAATAAAAAAAAATAAAATAAAAAAATCCATTTTCAAAAATGATAGCAATATTCAACACATAAAAGATATTGCATGTACTCCAAATAAGTTTGTGCAGTAACACTACCCAATAGAACTCGTTACATCGTTCTGCTTCAACCCATTATTGTACAGATTAAAATACAAAGGAAAAAATTGCTAATGCAGAATGATTACCCCCCCCCTCTTTCTCCACAAAATAAAAAGGTAAGCAATTAGAGAAAGAGATTAAAAATAAATAAAATAAATAAAACCAAGTTTAAAAAGACTTCACGATTCTAAAGAGGTTCCAACGTGTTGCTTGCCCTTATTAAACTCCAAAAATTGTTTCCCTCATGTTCCTTTCAGATGAATTAACAACAATAACACCTCCCTCTTGTATTTGATTTCTCAAATAACATGCATGAACAGTGTCCTGTCCTACCACACAATATGTAAAAACTAATTAGTGTAGATAGTTATATTAACCATAGGTCTCATATTACCATTATAGCAGTTTAGTAAGGTTAGAATATCTCAGGACTTTCAAATCAAAGATGAGGATATGAAACATAGTGCTCCTGCTCTCATCTTCCTCAAAAGACAGGTCATTCAGCAAAGTCAATATAATAAGTACCAATCAAAGTCAAAACTTTTCTTCAACCCCAAATTATCAATATACAACTCCATCCTCTAAAGAACTAGTAAGACTAACATCATGTCATGTACCAGAATTATGAACCTTAGATGTATTTCCTCAATCACTAAAAATGACACTTAGAACATTGGATCAACTATCGTCCATTCATCCACCATAGACTAGGTATCCTCAATACCCAGACTATCAAGTATCAAACTTTCCTTACACACATTTCAAGAACTATTGACATCCCAAATCATCACAATCGACATCCTCACATGCTGATTCCCTACAAGTACTAGCCAATTAATATCCGTCATTTGATGAGCTAAAAGTGGAACTTACCCATATACAATAATCAGACTGATAGCTAAATACCCCATATAGCATAGTGTACATCACATGTGCCATAAAGCATGCCATCTCACCCGCTTCATCTTTTTCCAAACAGAGACGTAACTACAAGTAAGTCAATTCTCTAGCCAAAGCAGAGGTGAAGCCTGACAATAGCAACCAAAACTCTCAATTTTGACCTAACCTGCCAACTATTGCAACACAATTTATGATAGCCCAACAATCATCGCTGATCAGACTCCTTTTTAGTCAAATATAAAAAACTGGGGGACTTTCCTCGGAGATTTACCTTTATGGATCTAGAGATCAAGAGAGCCATTAACAATAAAAAGAGAAAGCAAGAGAGAGGGATGTGGAAGTGAATAATAAATTGAGGGAGAAGAGGCCACAGGAGAGAGTGTTAGAGAGACTTTAAACAAGTAGGTTGTTATATGGAATCAAGAGTGAGAAAGGAAAAAGAAACATCTTAAACAATTTTCATACTAGGTAAGAAATATATAAGATATTTAGGAACAAATTCCTCCTGTGTTTGATTAAACAAAGTAACTCTCTTTCTTTTCTTCCTCAATTTTTTATACTGATTTATAAGGATCAAGTGACACAGCAGTTAGGGGTTTCCAATAATAGGACAAATTTCCAAGGATCAATGACATTTCTACTTTTCTTGGCTATCACATAAAAAAAAATATGAAAATTTAAATAAACTACATGTAAGCAGAGCCAAAAAGCTACAGTAAACCAATCATGATCAGTGACACGGCAGTTTAGGGGTTTCCAATATTCACACTAAGGATCAATGACACTACACCACAATATTGACACTAAGCATACATGCAAAAAACCACAAGACCTGGTGGCTGTCGAGCAACAAAAATTCAGAATAACACATACCTTAATTTTCTTGAAAAGGTTGGGAATGTTTTCATCATCAAAAGGTAGAGTACCACAAAGAAGAGCATATAAGATAACACCGCAACTCCACACATCAACTTCAGGACCAGCATAGAGTTTTCCAGAAATTACCTAAGGGTACAAAAGAAAGGCAGACCATGTTTCAAAGAATTATCATAAACGTCTACTGATGACATTAGCCACTAGGCCCACTAGTATTCTGACAAAGCACAGTTTAAATAACGTATTCTGGACAATGAAATGACAAAATAAATGTACGAGAATCAGCTCCAACAACATGCCGACTCACAGTATATCAAAGTGCAATTCTTTTCACATATCCTTGAAAATTGACAATATAAAACCAGGAAAGGCTAGACAATTTAAACAAAAATAAGAAACTTTAAAAGAATTGAGGACATAGTGAAGTGATAACAGAACAATAATTTGGCAAGCAAGATTTTTCAAGAAACAGCTAAATGCCAAACTGGAGGCTTTGATATTCAATCTCTGCCTTAAAAAAACAAGCGGTATAGGATAAATCACCCTTGGATCAATGCACTAGCATATACGCTTGATAAGGTCAAATAATAAATTGCACACATTTGGGGGGGGGGGGGGGTACCTCAGGGGCTGCATAATTTGGGCTTCCACAGCTGGTCTTCAGAAAATGACCATCTCTCATAATGTTGCTCAAACCAAAATCCGCTATCTTCACATTGTGATGCGAATCTAATAGAAGATTTTCGGGCTTCAAGTCTCTATGGACAACCATATTCCTGTGACAATACTCTACTCCTGATATAATCTGGTCCAAAAAAAAAAAAAAAAAAAAAAAAAAAAAAAGCAACAAAAACAACTTTAAAATGACAGAAAATTTTATTTGAGAGATATGACAAGTAATATAAGAAAAGAGAATTCTACCTGTTGGAAAAAATTTCTTGCTTCATCCTCTTGTAACCTACCCTTTTCCACTATGTAGTCAAATAATTCTCCAGACTTGACATACTCCATCACAACATAAATGTCCGATGGTGTCTCAATAACTTCATACAGTCGAATAATATGGGGATGCATGAACAGTCTCAAAATTTTGATTTCTCTTCTCACTACAAAAGCAGAAAAGAAATGATTCCATTATCTTAAAAAGATCCTAGTTAAGCCTAAGAGCAAGTAAAAACAATAACGATCTAGCAATCAAACATCAAGAGCCTACATAGTTCACAACAAGATGATAGCGCATGAAACCAAGCCATACATAGTTGAAATTCAACTCAAAAGGCGATTAAATTGTGGCCAACAACAAGATATACGATAAAACCAATATCATCAACATACATTGAGAAAGGGGTTTCAACCATCAAAAAACAACCTTATCCCCTACAGATTTACATAATCAATCATGCTAGTTATGTACACTGAACCACTATAGTTGAACTCAAGTACACTAAAATGCCACACCTACTGAAGGAATCCAAAAATTGATTCGTTTAAGCTTCCTAGGTGTTCGATTGCTCTTCAAACACATTACCCACACATATTCATCTAAACTTACAAGTTCTCGCTATTCCAACGTCATCAACTCATGAGCACACAACTATTGAGGAACAAACAAAGTCCAAAGCCCATAATGGATATAACAGTAAGAATAATTTTAACATTACAACATACAGTGACAGTCTAGTGAATAAAACACATCAATCATAAAACATCTAATGCCAATAAAATCTATAGCATAAGAATGATGATATGATAATAACAAAAACCATACCTTTCTCCTCCATCTCCATATTTTTAATCTTCCGGCGATTCAAAATCTTAATGGCAACTTTATGACTAGTCAATTTATGCTCAGCAATCTTCACCTTACCAAATGAACCAATGCCAAGAGTTTTACCAAGATTATAATTTTGCAAGAAAACATCCACACTGCTGCCGCCTCGGCCGCTATGTCCGTCCATTTCCCTGCAATAATTCAACACTAAGAATCAATCCTAAGGTATATATAAACAATATATAGGTCAACTTTCATCAATTCAACACTTAACAAGCACTCCACCATATTGGATCTAACCCTAATTGCCACCATTACCAAGCTCACTATCATGAAATCAATTTCCGATCCAAATTAACAAAATTCAACACAATATAACACAAGATTAATACCCGGAAAATTCCCCAAATCTGGAAATTAATTTGACCTAAAAAATGGAAAGAAATGAGCAATCAAAGTCTAAGAAAACAAAAACAACGATTGATTGAATTTACCTGGGGACTGAATTCAATAATCTGGAAAAATTAAAACCCTAAATCAAATTGATCCTCGAATTGGGGAAAAAATTGTAGGGAAGGAGGACGGACACCCTTTGGCTGTATTTTAGTTTGGGTTGATACTTTTTATTATTTCAGAAAATCAGAATCTAATAATCTCACCATATTTTGGGGTTTTCGGGTTTTGGACCTGAGGTTTGTTAACAATCTACGGCTTAAAATCCAAGTGAAAAAAAATTACTCATATTATATAAATATGTTCGATTTGTTACTTTTTTATTGCGACGGATAAGAAATTATTTTTGCAAAACTAAAATTATTTTTATTTATTATTTATTATTTATTTTACTTCTTTTATTATTTTTATAGGATTGGATCCACCTTTATTGAATAGAAATTATTTTATTGAATATGAGTATTAGTTTTTTAAAGAAGAAGATTTTATGGTTTTTAGAGTGAAGATGATGAGCTAGCTATTCAAAAAAAAAAAAAAAAAAAAAGTGAAGATGATGAGGGTTTAAATTGGATATAACCTTTAATCGCATTTGAAAGGTTTGAGATGTTTAGTCAAGAAACATTAAGCCACGTGAACGCTTAGAGTATTTCCAATAGTTTAATTATAAGGACTTGCTTGCAATATAAATAAAGTTCCTAGCTAGTAGCTACATACTTACCATTGGAGAACAAAAAATTGAGCAACATGCCAGCTACATGCTTGATTGAAAAAGAGACAAATAAACTCCACTCATATTGCAACATGTGTATAATTATTTATTCATTTTTTAAATTTTTTTTTTTTTTTTGCAAACTAAAAGATGTTGTAGCTTACCATTAGAACACTTTGTCGCTAAAAAGTGTTGTAGCTTCAAAATTGATGTGGAAAATCAAGGTACAAAGCATTGTAGCTTGCCATTGGAGTTACTCTAGGAGCATCTCCAGTGGCTGTAGCTAGGGACTTGCTTGCAATATTAAATAATCCTTAGCTATTAGTTTAACCATTGGAGCTAGAAAACGCAATTTACTTGGAGAAAAACTTGCTAAAATAAAACAAATTAGAATTAATAAAATGAAATTTATCAACGTAAATTAAGGAGGTGTGGTCCATTTAAACAGTAAGTTATTAACTAGCCATTGAAGCTAAAATGACAATTAGCTTAAAAAATTATGTGGCATGGCAATCTAATTTGACTTAGCTTGACATGGAGTTGCTTTATAAACTTCATTAATTTCAAATCAATTAATTACAATCCATTTTATAAACTTCTCGTATTTATAAGATGAATAATTAGCATAAAAATCGTGTATAACAAAATCTAATACTAGTAAAACTAATGATAAAGTGAAATTACGGACCATTGTAATATTGTCGTTTCAAGAACAAAAAAAGGTAATTTCACTAGAAATCCAGCAGATTATATGCCGAATAATCCACGCAATGGAACCGAGGTTTAGAGAATCCCCTTAAAAGCTCTCTGAGTCAGCGAGGGCTTGGCTAGTTTAAATCCACAAATTTGTGAAGGATTGGAACAACCAGTTCCATTATGAGTTGTCCATCTACACCTCGGCACCATCTTAGTCTTACTCCGCGGAACAATTCTGTCCTAATCGGAATTGCCATTTTCATGAAGCTGTGTTTTGCAATAGTTTTTAATATTAAGGCTTGGCTAAACTTCATGTGTCTTTGCGTGTGTGATTTATAGCAGTAAGTATCATACATTGTGACATGGCTAGTAATATTCAAAATACAATTATACAAACAAGAAACTAACACGAGTTTAACTTTAATAAATATTGCATCAAAATCAGAATTTTCATAGTAATCATAATATGGCTAATTATGTAATCCAATTAATCGCACTAAAGCCTCTATGCCATCATAGGAAATGTGTGGCCTAATGAGCTCAAAACAGAACTTTATTTTTGTGTACATGAATAAGAATTACAAGATAAATAAATAAACAATAATCTCTTCCAGCTGATGAGTTTTCGGGAAACAAAGCAGCGAATCTCTCCCTTATTATTCAAGAATTAGAATAACAACATAAAGCTACCAAAAAAAGGCAATAAGTATCATACATCAATCTGCTATTATGATCTCAATTTCAAGGAGCGAGACAAGATGTTTTAGATTTACAAGGGAATAATAGTAATTCCACAAAATGAACTGCATTTCAGGCTTTTCAGCTTACTGAACATGGAAATGGAGCGAGGTTCACTATTTTACACGAAGTTGGATGGTGCAAATCATGCAGCCTTTGGCCATGTTGCTTGGGCTGACATGATGATACCAACAATCACACCGAACAACCCAAGGGCACTACCAAAAATCTCAATAACCAAAATCTTCACAAACAGTGAGGAGTTTTGAGCATCAGATAAAGCACAACTGCTTCCAATTATACCCACACATAACCTGTTGCAGAGTCATAAGTTATATATCAGAATATCAGATAAATGAGAGGTTAAAATTTTTCAGAATGCAGGTGGCCAGTGAACTGGATCCAATCCATTGCAGCCTGGCTGGCTTCCAGGCTACTTGGATCAGTCCACCAGGTGGACGAGTATAGGTCAAACTCCACCGGAACCAGCCTAATCCAGTTACCCATCAAACTTTTAGACAAAAAGGTGGCCAACCCGGACTGCCCCCCAGCCTACCTGGCTCAATGGCCACCTCTACTTCCAGAAGTTTCGTTCAAGGTCAAAGAAAGTTTACTCACCCACAGACAAGATTTGCAAAACCCACTATAAGTCCAGATGCAAAGATTGCATATCCTGCTCTAAGAGACTCTGGTTCATAAATCAGAGATGACGGGACACTCTCCAGTTTTGTTTGCAGAATGATAGCCACAATTACTCCATATATAGCTACAGCTTCACAAAAGATTACACTGAGAAAAAAAAGAACAAGTTGGTTACTCAAATAGCCAACAAGTAGATGAAAAACATATAGAACATTTCTATCTAAACACATGCCATTGAAATGTTTACTATTTCACCATTACACACATTGATTGATTGATAGCATTGTTCTCTAACCGAACAAAATCAGGATTCTGATTGCATATATAATCATGAATCATCAAATATAAATCTATGACTCCACCAATCAATAAACTCATTACTGCCCTCGGACTATGGGGCGGGCTGGAGGGGAAGTCTGGTGCAGTGAACAAAGTTAATCTAGTTTAGGGTGTTCAAAAGTTTGGAGCAGCTAGTAAATAGTAATTGTTGATCCTCTTTACATATTTGTATAGAGACTGGAGAAAATTCAATGAAGAACTGACCTTGATTGAAAAAGACCATATTGAAAGTACGGTAAGTAAAAAGGAGAAATTGTTAACAGGCTATTAAAAGACTAAAAGCAATGGCCATTATCAGAATTCAAAAGGCCTTATTTATGCTATACTTCAGCTCTATCCAAATCATGAAGGTCAAAAGGTTCTATAAGAGAGCATATAATTTCAAGAACCTCGAGGTAAAATGCAGATGGATGATGTTTCTGACTATCCAATGTTTCATTTAATCAGTCCTTAACCAAACATCCTCACAATCTCGATACCTTGTGATATTATATTACAATTTCTTCCTCTCTTTTTCTACATACTGTCATGAAGTGAGCAAAACCTGCACTTTCAAACTTCATGCTCCTAAAAAAGTCAATAAAAACCACGATCCTCATTGTACTTATAATACTCCATAGTACATGTACTTTGCCGAATGGCCGCCTCAATATAAACAGAAGAGCATACCTCATCAACTCTTTCTTATCGAAAAGTAAGATTTCTAGTCATTTATGCACATCGACCATTAATTACGGGGGGGTGGGAAAGTTGATGTAATGGTACTTTTGCTGTCTCATAATAAGGAATAATTGTCATTGCCTGTATTAAAAAATTTAGTTGATTTTAGTAGTAAGGAATTAAGGATGCTTTATGTGGTTATTGTCTCGGAAAGGGACTTGCACTGTTATTTTTTAGAAATTAGGGAGTAACGTTTTGTATTTGAAATAAATATGTTTTGCTTAGAACTTTCATTAAATGATTTTTACTTTCTGTGCATTTTCTGATAGTGAATATTATGATTTTAATGCATATGCTAAGATAGAAGGAGATTTAGCAATGCATCAGTTCAGGCTATGAAATTGTGACATTCAAGGTTAAACCAGGACCTAAGGAGAAGCGCATGATTGTTGTAATCTACAAGAGTGAGGACAGGCAGTTGCTGTTGAGGAAATTTCCTCTATGGTCCTTACCAAGATGAAGGATAAATGCAAAGTATAACATAACAAAAAACACAGAAACAAAAGTAGTTTATTTAAAATCTTACAGTCCTATGCTACCTGAACTCTTCATTTCAACAAAATAAGAGCCTTGGAATTCTGACAATTTGAACATGGGTTTGGACACATTACATCATTTTGAACAAAAATCATCAAGACAATTTACAAAACATATGGATGACAAACATAGTTACATAACTACATAGTATAAGTGTAATTATAATTATAACAGAACAACCACCCTAACAAATCATTCAAAAGAAATACAAAATGAATCAAAAAGCAAACAACTTTTATTTCAATAAAACATTAACACAAACAACAATCCATCTCCAAATAAAAAAAACACTACCCATATAAACCACATGTTTAAAGCATGATTATAACTTTTATATATAGATTCATGTCCAGAATCATATTAATATTTAGACAACTTTAGGATGATAAAAAAATTTACTGAAACAGAGATTCTCTTCTCATTGTAAATAGATTCATCAATCCCCAATTCACCAGGAACCATATTCTTAGTAACCACTAACAAGAGCATCTTCTTTCCCCTTAGCAATAAACACACCCTTATGTATGTGTTGCTCAACAATCACTTTCCTTCCACTCTTCATCCCTCCACCTCTTTATCCGCCACACTCAAGATATGTAAGGGTCAAATGCAGATCCATAATGTTTCTGTCTATCCAATGTTGCTCTAAATCAGTCCTTATCCAAATATCCTCACTAATCTCAATACCTTGTGACCTTATGTTACATTTTTTTTTCCACTCTTTTCCTACATACTGCCATGAAGTTAAGCAAAAGTGCAAAACCTTACACTTTCAAACTTCATGCTCCTAAAAAAAGTCAATAAAAACTACGATCCTCATTTTACTAAAAGTACATAAACTTTGCTTGCCTCAATTCGAATGAAAGAGCATACCTATTTAACTCTTTCTAATAAAAAAGTAAGCTTTCTAGTCATATATGTACATCTACCTCTTCATTTTTCCACAGAAAGCAAAACAACAATGGGCAAAACCGTGCTTCTTCAAAGTATACTCACAGATTGCTTTTGATCTGAGTAAGAAACTGTCTGCTTGTACACAAAATTTCTCAGCTAAAGCACCAAACTTTACAATTTAAACTTCCAAACCGTCGTCACTCTATCAACATACTATAACAACTTCAATTTCACAACCTACACCTAGCATCGAACCAATTGACTATTCGACTAACAAATGACCGATTTGGGTGATCTGATCAAACTAATTTTCTTACCCTCTCTAACCCAAAGTACAATGTCAACTATAATACATCAATTTTCCACAAAATCAACCATAAATTCAATCATAATACAAGATCAATGATTTCCATCACCCAATCCAAATTTAATCAAAAACAAAACACAATGCAGATTAACAGATTTACAATATTGTCAACTGATAGCATAATTATCAAATTAAACTTGCAAAATTATCAATTTAAGAGCCAAAAAATAACTAGATAAAATTATAAATAATTACCTGATAAGATTTTTGGAGGTAATTCTAGGAGCTTTGATTGCCGCACCAATTAAACTACTCCCAGTAATGTAAATTCCCCTAAAAATTCAAAAAATAATCAATTTAATCAAATTCAAGAGAAAAACCATGATTAAAAAAAACCCAGAAAAAAAAGATGAATTAGAAATTTACCAAGCAGCACCAAGAACAGATATGCCAATAGAGAGAGCAATACCAAGGGCAGAAAAGGTATAAGGGGAGATCTGAACCAGAGCTCTGGCCCATGAACTGGTTACTGGGTACACCATAACTAGACCTTAAAATTTCTCTCTCCTAAATTGGTGATGAAAATTGGGGGATTTGATTTCTGGGTTTTTGTGATCTGATCTTGAATTTTGGAGGGTTGTTCGTGGTGGTGGTGTCAGAGGAGAGAGAGAGAAAATGCCAAGGATTTTGAGATTTGAGATGATTTTTGTTTGCTCGTATTAATCTTTTGGGCTTGTGTTTTTGGTGAGTGGTTGAATGGGCTTAGCCACTTAGTGCTTGTTTGTTTGAGTTGTTTCTTGTGGTTGGATACGGCTCGACTTGACTCGACTTTAAACTTGTGATTCGATTGAATATACTTATGAATAATCGTACTAAATAAATTTTATATCCGTTTTAGGTTAATAAAACAATGTAATTAATAAAATTATCTAAATATTTAGAGCTATTTTTGCATTATTTTTTGTTTTTAGATTTCTTCTTTTTAAAAAAACAAAAAATCAAAAACAGGAAATAAGAAAAGGGAGTTTTCACTTTTTTGTTGTCAGTTTTCAAAATTATCATGACTTTAACAAATTTAACTAATTTTTTATTCATTATATGACATATATCATGTTATTTTGATAACAAAAAACAGAAAACCATAGTGATGTCAAACGAATCCTTAATTAAACAATTTGTTTGAGTTGTTCTTATTGACTAAATGCGCCTAATCAATGCTAATGTTAATTTGTACTGTATATAAGGACAAAGCTACTTGTAGGTGTTTAAAGACAATTTTTAATGTAAACTTGGTATTATACATTAAAGAACTGCTCTGATTGACTGAACTGAGTTGAGCTGAACTGAAATGAAATGAACTAAATACTTTATGAGAGAAGGAAATTAAGAACTGAACTGAAAATAATCTGAATAGATTAGGCCCTAAATGTTACGTTTTGGCCTTTTGCCCATTTACTCACAAGGACACAAGGTACATACAAGTATATGGGTAGCTAAGAAAATAACTTTGGTCATACGGTTGTACCTTACAACATAAAACTAGTTGTAAAAGAAAAAACCCTTGCGCTTAACAAAAATTACCATTATCATCATGAATTCCATATGAGACGAAAAAATAATTAAATAACAAGGAAAACGCCATGATTAGCATGTTATTTAGTGCAACACATAAAACAACAGCCTTGAAAATTTTCATAAACTGAATTAGAGTTGTTAATAAAATCATGCAAATGATGTTTTCCTATTTAAATGGAGTTTGTTTCTTCAAGTACCTCCATAAATACACTAAGAAAATAAATGATGATACACTTAACACACTTACTAATACAAAAATTAGCAAGCTAAATAATCATGGGAGAATTCACATCTTTTTGCAAAAGAATAGTATCAACCACAATACCAGTACAACCTGGTAAAAAAATACAATTATCTAGCCTTGATCTTCTTATGGAAAACCAACACCTTAAAATGGTGATTTATTATAAAACTCCAAAATTAGGGTTGCCAATTGGTGAACTAACTACTAAATTTAGAATACTTCTTGCAGAAGTTTTATCATATTTTCCTACAATTACTGGAAGATTTGTAAAAAATGATGAAGATAATTGGATGATTAAGTGTAATGATGCAGGGGTAAGAATGGTAGAGGCTATTGCTAAAGGGAGTGTTGAAAGTTGGTTAGAAAATGTTGATGAAGAAAAGGAAAAAAAGCTTATTCATTGGGAAGATTGGTATCATATACCATATTATTGGGCCACTTTTTATATTATGGTAAGTATTTTTGTTATAAAAATAACTTTAAATTTCGATTTTCTATATTTTCAACTATTTTTTTTTTTTAATGTTGTATTAAGAAAAATATATTGTAACCGTCTTCTATCATTTTGTTTACAGTTTGCTAATATTGATCATTTGATCATGTTTAATTAATGAGTCCTCGTCTGTCAAATATTTATAACTCACTAACTTATGGCTCAATCAAACTTTAGTCATTTGACCGTCATTGTATCAATTTGTTTGTTAATGAGTAAGACTTTCCACAACTTGCGAGATAAATATTTGAGAGAGCCAAAATGAGAGATAATGTAGACAAGATATGATAAACGTTGCATGTGTCATTGCAATAATATATCTCAACTTTTGCTTTTTGTTGTGCTAATTTTTACTTGTGTACTAATTTCACATTTTAGGTAACAGAATTTGAAGAAGGTGGAATGGCCATTGGTTTGAGTTGCTCACATCTTCTAGCCGATCCATTTAGTGCAACCCTACTTGTTAAGGCTTGGGCTGACAGAGTACTTCGAGGAAACATCTTTATTCCACCTTTCTTTCACCCTCTACCCAAAATAAAATTGGGCCTTCAAAAAGCCCATAATCAGCCCAATGAGCATTTGATAAATCATTATAAAAGCCTCATAGAAGGCCCAAGCCCATCCAAAGCCCATCATTCAAAAACTGTTGCTCTTTTATTTACAGATCACATGGTTCAAGCTTGTATGGATTTGACCGACTTGAATGGCCTAAACAATGGGTCGGATCCTTCGCCTTTTGCCGTTCTTGTCGGGTTGCTTTGGGTTTGTATTAGTAGAGTGAAAGGAGAGACAAATGGGCTTGTGGATATGTCCATGGGTTTGGATGTGAGGAAGGTTTTAGAGTTGGATCAAGGGTATTTTGGTAATTGCATGATCTACACCAAAGTTAATGGAGATGACATTGGAGGGGATGATCAACAATTAGCAACTCAAGTAATAGGAGAAGCAATTAGGAAGGTAAACAAAGAGGGAATTATTGATTTAATTGAATGGTTAGATCATTATAATAACTTCTCCCCAATTTCTTCATTGGACAAGGGTAGTTTGGTCTTTTTGAATCTTGAAACTGTGGACCCGTATTCAGCTGTTTTCGTGGAAGGGTACGAGCCATTCAAAATTAGTTATTACAACGAGTCAGCTATTCTGAATAAAGGGAAAGTTTTGGTGCTTCCATCTCATCCTAGTGAAGGGAAATTAAGTAGATTAGCAATTGTTACACTTCCACATAATGAAGCTATTGAATTATGTGAAGATAAACTTCTTGCAAGCTTCTCTCCAAAGATTATAATGGGAGCAAAATGATCCACTAATTCAAGGTCACACTATATAAATTTACAACATATGGTTGCGTAGCAAATAGTATAATAATTAGTCATAGTAACTGGGGATGATTTCATGCAACAATCATGTATTAGAACAAAATCATTTGTATGTTTTCTAAGTATATTTGTTTTAATAATTTGACAATATTTATACTTTTTCCCAATTATTACGAAATAGGGTTTTTTTTTTTCTTTTTTTTTTCAAATATGTACATACTTGTATTTTAATATGCTAGTCATCCCTAAACAATGCACTTCATAACTTAGCTTATACTCTGAAGCTTCTCCTTTTTTTTCGACAAAACTCTTGTATTTAGCCATAATTCCCAAAATGTTTAGCACCTTGTTACAGACGTTAGGAAAATAACAAATTCAACATATCATGCTGTGCTAGTTACCTCTCCTAGCTCACTCCCACTACACTAGTACAAAAGGTCTACAATTTTTTCTAGTTGAAGCAAACTCAATATGTTACGTAACATTATATTGCATGCGTGTGTTACTGAGTGTATCACACCTAGGAAGCACAACTTTGCACTTACGTCTTTTCCTCGACATGCCATGTTAGTTGTGCCATTAAGCACGAGTTGCACGATTATTATATTGACTACGGTGCATTATATTGGTGATGTATTTCCCTAGCTTAGCCTAATAATATGCACTAAGGGTATGTTCTTTTCAAATTATTTTCAGTTCAGCTCAGCTCAGTTCAGTTCTTAATTTTCTTCTCTCATAAAAGATTCAGTTTTGTTCACTTCAGCTCCAATAAGCACAATTCAGTCAATCAAAACAGGTCCTAAACCACTAAAGTATTCAACCCTATCATACACATATAACTATGTAGTCTACGAGTAGTACTTTTATCATCGAAACTTTCTTATGTTTTTTTAATCGCAATGTTAAGGGTTTTTACGCTTGACAGTTGACAATGCATGCATATTTTATATCATTTATATTCCTTTCAGGGCCCGTTTCTGAGATTTCGGTGGCATGGGGCAAAAACATAAATCGGACCCTAATTCACATATACTATATAAATTTTTTTAAAAAAATTGGGTATGCAAAAATATTTTATTATGTTCAATAATAGTTAAAAACATCAAATTTCATAAAACATTGAAATTACATTCTCGTAACTCTCGTTGAAGTAATTACACCAACCGAACCATTCAAACCAAGTATCCAACCCATCCATTAGAATTTTTTAATACAAAGAAAAATATAATTTAATACAAAGAAGAGATCTTGATGAATAAAGTCGTGTATGCACCGTTCAAAAAAAAAGTAGGGTATGCAAAGAGAATTATATATAATTAGATTAATCACGTTGAAAATTTAAGAGTAAAATGATCGTTTATTATAGTTTTCATCTTCAATTGAATTGCGAAAGAGAAAGAATTTAACTAACTGAAAATTGTAATGAAATACAATTTGAAAAATAAAATTACCAAAAATAGGGATACAATTAAAATTAATGACTGTTTTTTTTTTTTGTTAATCAAATTCACTTGGGAAAGTGAATAAGTTGGGCAAAAAATTAGGGATGAAATACATTTACCAAAAATGTCATGGATCTTTTACCAAAATGGCTAATTTGACAAAAGTATTTACCAAAACGGCTAATTATAAAATTTAATTCCCAAACTAACTAAATTTATTGATTTGAAAGGATATTATTTATTTTTTATATTACTTTGAACCCATTCAGTACACTTTATTCTTTTTTTTTATTATTATTTAAAAAGAATTAGTTTTTTTTTCACCTTTGGTTTTATTTAAATTCTAAGGCCACAGTTTAAAATATCCCATTACTTTGAACAATAACAATCAACATAATATATATGCATCAATTCTCAATTTTTTAAAAAGTTACACAACATAAACAACCACTCAAAAAAATGATCCAAACTTCCAATCAACAAAAGGAAAAAAAAAATACAACTATTTTTTTTAACACATAAAGATGGAAATAACATAAAGATGGAAATAAATATATGTAAGTTTGATTTATCATACACATTAAACAAAAAAAAAAATTATTCATACTAGCCAACATTAACAAAGAATATACAATTAATAGACATGAAAAAGATGAACAATATCTTAAAATCTCTTATCGTCGTATAAATTTGCGGTAGTCTTGATAGAACAATACTACTTGAAATTCTAAATTTTTGTGATTGATATAGATGGAAAAATTAGTGCTTTTAATTTATTATTTTTTTTATCGAAATTAGGGTTCTGCGAGTTTGCGACTGTTTACGTTGTTCGTAGTTTTGTATATTGTTTAAATTTTTCAACTTAAAAAAAACTTTAAGTAAATAAAAATAAAACAAAAAAACCAAAGTTAAAAAAAAAGAACCAAATCGGTTCAAAGGAAATAAGAAATAGATAGATTCCTTCCAAGTTAATAAATTAGCTAGTTTGGGAATTAAAATTTATAATTAGTCATTTTGGTAAATACTTTTGTCAAACTAGCTGTTTTGGTAAAAGATCCAAATGCCATTTGATATTTTGGAATACTACAGTACTACTGTAGTGTTGTACAGTACACACTTCTTGCTTTCTTTCTTTCTTTTTTTTTTGTTATATGTATATATACGTAATATTATTTAGTATGAAGTATATTTATTTGGGGCCTTGTATTGTATTGAAACTGGGCTTTTTAACAAGGGGCTCAGGGCAGCCGCCCCAACTTCCCTCCCCTTGCTACGGCCCTCGTCCCTTTAGTAAACTTTATAAAAAAAAAGTTAATCTTGTGAAAATATAAATTGAGTACAATATAACAATATTTCACGTGACTATGTTTTTCACTAATTTGAATTTATTTTTCATAATTTAACTAACTTTACATGAATTTATCTAAGCTACGACTAATAGCTCTAATTTGATCTATTTGATAAGTGAAAATATGGAAAACATATCGAACACTGTCTATATCTGTCTAAACCAATGCAAGTTGAGTAACCTTCTCATCTACTCATATTCATGGATACTAGAAGGTTATCAATAATAGTAGAGATGATTAATTTAGGATATGATTAAATAAATTAATCATATCTACACCAAGATCGATCGACTTGCTACATTATTTTATACTTTGTGTTTTAAATTTTTTATTAGTAGATGTTTTGTGAAACATGTGGCTTAGCTTGTAGCTTGTTTGCCTTGATTGCACTTCATAATGTATGTAGTTGCATCGTATGTACGTGACCGATCAAGATTCGGATGACCATTCAGCAAATGATATTATTAGTCATGTGCATGCAAGAGTGTCATGTACAAGATTAATAAATTTTCATGTATACGTGTATACCTATATATATCACGGAGCTGAAGAAGTTTTCATTTTTCATCCAATTATGAAATCTACGTGTGAGCTAGGACAAATTGTCTCGTATAAAATGAAATAGGATCTTGCTAACAAGCATTCCGGGGCGTTATATAAAGATAAATTATATTGGTTGAAATGGTATTAAGTTAGGAATTCATGACAAAATCACGCGTTGTTCGGTGTAACTAATGTTAATTTTACTCTAATATTTGCACTTTAATTCTTTTATCTGACGCCCCGGGGGCGCTCATTAGCTTTTGCCAATGAAATAAAGGGAGATACAATTAATTGCTAGAAGAGGGGGACTTTCCATGGGGGCTATTTGGGAGTCGGCCCTTGGTACATTATTGTAATTTATTAGCTATTAAACTTAAGGCCTGTTTATATTTAATGAACTGAGCTGAACTGAACTAAACTGATTGTAGCTGAATTGAATTGAACTGAACTGAACTGAACTTATTGGAACTGAACTGAACTGAACTTATTGGAACTGAACTGAACTGAGCTGAGCTGAAATGAATATTTTATAAGAGAAGGAAATTAGGAATTGAACTGAATTGAACTGGTTGGAGCGAGCTGAACTGAAATTACGTAAATGTGAACAAACCCTTAATAATGTTATTTTACTTATAAAATATTGAGACTTAAGCCCTGTTCTCATCAGATTATTTTCAGTTCAGTTTAGTTTAGTTCAGTTCTGTACAATTTTTATCTTAATTTTCTTCTCTCATAAAATATTCAGTTCAGTTCAGCTCAGTTCAGTTCAATCAATGAGAACATACCCTTAGTTATTAGTTTTGAGCGAGAGATAAAATATTTATATTCCGACCCCTTTAATATTTTTGATCAAGATTCGTCACTGATTGTAGTAAAACATGATGTACGTTTGACGTGCCTATATATGTTTGATGGGTTACTCTGCATGTTATTAACTGGTTTGATGATTGAATTGAATTTTGTATGTAGGACTTGAGCTTGGTTGAATTCTCCTCTAGTCGGTATAGCTCACTGAAGATTATATATATGGATGACCCCACTTCTATTGATACAAATATACATTATGTACAAGTAGTTGTTTTAAATTTTCCAACAAACTTTGTCTACACACTATTATTAACATACTTTACTGAAACTAAACTTTGACATATGCTCGTTGTTGTTATTAATTTATTGAAATAAACTAAAAGGTTGAATTAGTTTTATTAGATGTATTCATAATAAGTGTGATGACTTTTTAATGTTTTTTTAAAAAAAAAATTTACTCCGAGTAATAGGTATTTAAAGATGAATAATTATGGTCAAATTTGTGTATCATTCGCAAGCTTAGCTTGTGCTACTTAGTGTAACATTTTTTTAAGCAAAGACTAAATTATTATTGTACGTATAAATTTTAATTTTCTACTAAGTATTGTATTACTTCCACTTAACAAAATTCAATAAATAGTTTATTAATGAATTATTCAATATGGACCATTATTAGCTAGTCAATACATTTAGAAAATTGAAAAGGTCAAACTTATTTTAAATTTCAATTTAAACACATGATCAAGTGTAGAAATTAATAAAAATAAGAAGTATATATAAAAACTTAAAATCATTTGTCTCTTACCTCTAAAATATAGTCTAAAAACTATTTAAATGGCCGTACTCAACTATCTTATTTGTTATTTCAAAGTCTTGGTTGTGTTCAAAGGAGAAGAGACTAGCTGGTAGTACGTACATACGTACGATCTCTTTGTATTTCTAGAAAGTCTTCTCTCCTTGTTATTAATTAGGTTTATTAGGGTATTATAAAATACAAAGTATGTCTTAACTACTTTGAACGATCTTTTAAATACCCGTTTGCCAACATACAACCCACTTGAGGAATAGGATGCCGAGAAACGACAAAGGATGGTTATACTACCTCCGTTACATATTATTTGCAACGATTAAACATTTTTCTTCTCTACTTTATGTCAAATCGATGCAAATAATATGTAACGGAGGTAGTATATTAAATGGATATATGAATATGAGGTGCATTTAACATACATATACGAATGAAAAATTGAAGTAAATTGATAAAAAGCGAGCAAATAACAGATTAGATCAGACTTGATTTGATTTCAGAATTTTGGTGGTGCTTCATCCTACTTAATTTATTTTTTTTTAGACGGATTCATCAGTCACACATAGGTTTTCATTTTAATGTTCCTTTATTTCATTTATAATCCCCTTTCATTTATATAATTCATGAATAAGCCACTTTAGTGTTCTATATAATTCATGAACTTTGCATGCAGGCAGGAAAAAAAAAATTACAAGGAGCTTAATGAAACTTTTAACAATTTCAAATGTGAAATTCTTATCTATCAACTTCAACCACTAGTAGAAAAATACAAAAAGGCAACCCCCAATTGGCACCGGTTTAGGCCAAACCGGTACCAAAAACCGGCCTACAATTGGGCGGGGATTTAGACCAAGAACAACGGCACCGGTTCAGCTCAAACCGGTGCCAAAAATAAAAAGGCCACCAGTTTGAACTGGTGCTCCAAAAAAAAAATGGCCTTTCCTTTAAATATAAACCCTAATATAAGCTAACCTACCTCCTTCTCTCTCCTCATTCTCTCTCCTCGGCGCTTCTCCTTCTCTCTCCTCTGAGCTCGAGCTGCTTCTCCTTCTCTCTCCTCTGATCTTGATCGGCGCCGGCGTTCCTCTCCTCCCCTCTTTCTCTCTCCGACCTTTCTTCTTTGTCCTTTCTCCCCTCTCTGTCCTCTCCGCGCGTCCTCTTTTGTCTCGATCTCCGACCTCTCTTCTGTCTTCTGTCCACCACCACCGACGCCACTAACCACCGCCGCCACCAAGTCCACTTATTCTCAGGTCAAATTTGAGGTTAGTGCATGTTTTTGGGTTTAATTATTCGGGGTAAGGGTTTCTGGGTTTAATTATTTATGTTATATGCCTTAATTTTTTTGGGTTTTGTTTCGGGGTTTTATGATGTCCTGCGGGAGAGTTACAATTCCGAGACTGGAACCGGACGCCTGTACCTGCAAAATAACGGAGACTCCTGTGAGCTCCGCCTCCAACGGTCAAGTTAGTACCTGATTAAGGAGTAATTAATGCGGAAATTAAAGTGATTTGGTCTCTCTAGGTGAGAGTGTTTAATGTAGGTAATCTGCTTTGTTAGCGAGATCAGCCGGTTATTACTGTGTGTAATTAATGTGTTTTCTCCGTAATGTTTCTGTTCTCTTTTTTTGTCATCCCCTTAATGAGGATTAAGGGAGGTATTTATAACCTTGGGAAACGTGCCCATCCTAGGGTTAGGTAAACCTAGGGCCGATTGGGCTTCCCTCGGAAGTTGGGCCTGGGTGGCCGGTTTCTCCATTAGGCAGGGAGTATGCCACATGTCTTGACATAACAGGTCCAAGGTGGACGAATAAGCGCATGCCACGTGGGAAGCCCTGACTGTTCCAATTGGGGGACACTTGGCAGGACCTGATCGGTCCACGTGGCGCATTCCGATTGGTGGGAGCAAAATCCCCTAATCATTTGCCCCTCACAGGTGGCACGTGATTGGTCACGTGTTACCTGTGACAGGTGTCGCACTGTAACAGGCGACGGCTTGCTACAGGTGTCAGTCGGCGAAAGGACGAGAGATTTTCCCGCCCAAATTTCGAATTCTGAAAGTGACCCTTCGCCTTCTCACTTCGCCTATATAAGGGAGAGTTGTCTTGAGTCATTTTCACACTTTGAGAACTTTTTGAGAACATTCGGACCCCTGAACTTGCTCTGACATTTTGGACCTTTTCTGCCTACCGCCTGTTCTGACAAGCCGACTGCACAGGATTTCCAGAACTTCATCAACCGTCACTCGTTCAGGTAACTCAGTTCTCTTACTCTTAATTTTCTTTTTATTTTCTGAAATGGCACCACGGAAGCACACGACACGACCTAGGTTAGTGATCAGCCGGTCACCGGGGACGGCTGAATCTAGGACTAGGAGTGCCGCCTGCCCTTTTCCGGACCCATCTTTGCCCTTTATACAAAGTCCGACTGTATCTGTGTCTATGCAGAGCAGGATGGCCAGAACGAAAAAGACAGCTAGGATCTCAAATTCAGACGGCTCCTCCCACAGGGTGCCGCTTAGTGAAACATCTGACCAGGCGCCAGATGTGGAAGTGAAACAAGGCGGCCTGGACGCCGGCAATTCTGTGGGGGGAGTCATAGTGACCCCTTCCCATTTAACAGTTAACAAATCTGCTCCTTTTCAAAGAGAGGAGGCGGGCCCCTCCGGGAGAGGGGAGGAGTCGTCCTCTTCAGACTCGTCGGAGGACGATTCCGAGTCAAGTTCTTCTGGTCATGCTTCTTTGGGTACAGAAGAGAAAAACAGCCGCCTGCAAGAGGCGAGACTTTCTCACGCAGTTGAGAAGGGGGACAATTGGGCGGAACCATCCGCCTCTTACCGAGAGCTAAATACCCCCTACTACTGCACGGTACCTCGGGGCCGAATCACAGCCATGCAGGAGAAAGTGGAGAGCTTTATTGCAAACCACACCATGGGCCCCGACTTTCTAGTGTTTGTGCCGGATCCAGAAGACACAGTCGTCTGGCCGGCTGGTTCCAGTTATGAAAGCGCCTGCTTTGGCTGCTACGAGGCGGCCATCAAGGCAGGGCTTCGCTTCCCATTACATCCGGCTGTTCAGCGGATTTTGGATGGGTATGAGTTGGGGTTATGGCAGTTATCCCCAAACTCCTGGGTCAACGTACTCGGCTATGTGGCCGGGTGCGAACTGCACGGGGTGGAGCCGAGCTTCGAGGCTTTCGCCCATATGAACTATCTCAGCCGGACCCCTAAGACAGGCGGTACCGGCTGGTATCAATTGACAAGCCACAGGGGCTACCTCATGACAAGAGGTAAAGCAAACAAGTGGAAGGACTGGCGGAGCACCTTCCTCATCATTGAGAGTTCTGACATTGAGCAGAACAAGCGCTTCAATAGGTGGAACAGGAATCCGCCCCTTCTTGCAGGCGGCCGTAGCATGCCGCCTGTTCCTCCCAAGGCTAAGAAAGAGATCCTTGATAAAGGACTCTTTAAAGTAGAGTCGAGGGTCGACTCTACTTCAGGGGTACGAGAGCAAGTACCCCTGCACTGCGTCCCGAGCTTCAAGTGGCTCTATGACGAGTACTTTTTGACCGCCTGCGGCCTCAGCAGTCGGTGCTCAAGAGGTAGTCGGCCTGTCGAATACTCTGTTGTTCCATACATTTGTTGTTTATCTTTTATTAACTTTGCTGTTTGTTTTTGCAGCTGACGCCATGAGCAAAATCACCGCCTCCAAGACTGCGGCGGCCATGTTGTGGGCCTCTATTATGCAACAAGCTTCAACCGACTCCCCCAAAAATGGGGCACCCTTGGTGAGCTCCGAACCTTTCACCCTCTTTTTGGAGTGTTTATGCATATACTGACTTTTTTCTTCTTTTTTAGACGGGTGCTCCAAGAGCTTCATCTTCCCAACAGCCGGACCCCAAGGCCCGGAAGACGACTGTTGGGAGCTCTCCTGGTTCTGCCAGGAAACAGGTGGCGGCTGAGAAACAGGCGGCTGAGAAACAGCCGGCCACTTCTTCTAAAACTCCAACTGGGCCGCCTAGAGGTATGAAGTTTTCCTTGTAAATTTTAGACTTGCTCCCTTTGTTACTAAGTCTAATCCGTTTGTTTATGCTTGATGAAGCCGGCCCCCAAGAGCCTGACTTGGTAGAGATGGCCAAGTCTATGATCAGGGCAGTTCCTCCAGCTGAAAGGGAGGCGGTCAGGGGTGTCGGCACCCTTGACCTTGACGGGATTGCAGGGGTCCTTGCTGAGGTATACTTAGCATATTTTTGAGTATTTGAATTTTGCAAGCCGCTTGATCGGAAGAACAAAGAGGTAAAGGCTGCAAAAGCTATGGTCGCCTCTGACTGTGATAAGGCAATGTTTCAAATTGCCCAAAATGAAGTACTGACCATTGATATTCTTTATTATCAGGCGCAGGCTACCGCCGCTGTTCGGGCTCAGTTAGAGGCGGCCTAGAAGAAGAATGACGAGCTGGAGGCGACCATCACAAATCTCAAGGCCGAGATGAAACCTCTTCGCCTGAAAATGTACTCTTACGAAGCCATGGAGAAATCCTTGGCCAGCGTAAAGGAACGCCTGGTGACCCAGGAGAAGAGTCTTACCAAGAGCTCTCGGAAAAGGCCGAGCAAGAGAAGAAAGAGCTGGTCCAGGAGATGATGGAAGACTCCGCTCAAATCCAGCGCATGACCTGGGGCCGCCTCTTCCCCAGTGCCGACTTTGCCTCTTGGGAAAGAACGTACCGCCTGTGTTCGGATACATATAATCAAGAGATCCTGGCGGCTGCTGAAGAAGAGGCGTTGGGGGAAGCGTTGGAGGAGGAGGAGGAGCCGGTAGTGGCGCTTGTGCCGCTTGGGGGTAAGGCATCAAAAAAGGATGCAGCTGAAGCCGAGTCCAGCAAGAAGAGTGCTGACCAGGCGGCAGCTGCTAATACTGAACTGCCCCCTTCTTAAGCTTTATGTATTCTTTCCACGGCCTGCGTGCCGTTTGCTTTGTATTTACCCGGCCAGGGGGCCGGGGCTTTGAATATTTTGCTGGTCTTTAATGACCGGCTTATTTTTAATGAATTTTTGTTTTGCTTCAAATTTGTCTAAGTATTCCATATCTAATATCCAATTGTTCACTAGACCGACTGTTTTACATGGCCGAACGTTGCAGACAGGTACGGATAGTTAGTACGCCGCCTATGCCCCTGGACGACTGGTTGTCTGTTTCCAGGATAGACGATCAGTCGGCCATTTATCCAATCAGTATTCGAACTATTTTGTCTGGATCCTTTTTAGGCAGGCGGTCCTGTCATTTGTAAATTTAACCAAGTAGGAAAGTGGTCTGACCAAGTAAATAGAGTATTACCTAGTCGCCAAGGAACTGAGTAGTAGAGATAACAAGCGGCGGGTACCGGTTGTTTCCCTTATTGCCAATGTTTGTTGGCTTTTAACTCGTAATTTGTTAACCTAGCAAGAGTAGTGGTTGAGAGCCCCTGTTTGTTAAAAACAGGCGGAAGACTCATACCTTTTAGGCTCTATACTAAGTTTGAGTGACTATTAAGTTAACATAGGAGTTACTAAGTCTTCGTCACAATCTAGATTGAGTAGTGGAAGTACCAGGCGGCGGAGGCCGGCTGATCCCCTTGATTTTCCAATGTTTGTTGGCTATTAACTCAATAGGTTACCTAGTAGGAATAGGGGTTTGAGTGCCCCTGTTAGCCAAAAAAACAGGTGGTCTACTCAAACCTTTTAGGTTCCATACCAAATTTGAGGTAGTGACTATGAGTTAACGTTAGAGTTACTCAGTCGCCGTCACTTTTGCTTGAGAAGTAGAGGTACCAGGCGGCGTAGGCCGGCTAGACCCCTTGATTCGCCAATGTTTGTTGGCTATTAACTCAATAGGTACCCCCTGCATTTATCCCAAGTAATACAGGCGGTCATCTGACTCAGATGTCAACTGCTACCACTGGTTTGGTTAGTGATAGAGTTATCCTTGTCTCAAAAACGGCTACGTGGTTGCCCTTGGGGGCAGTCGTATAGGTGCCGTGTAATTAGTTTATAGAACAATGTTCCACCCAAAAAGGAGCTGCTCTCTGCGACGAATTTCATCCGGAGGGATGCCGTCGGACGCCTGCTATGATGTTGGGACAGGTCGTATTAGTTTTGTAGATTTGATCAGTTGGCTTGGCGCCTGGTCTGATCATTCGGCCTGTGGCCTTGGTAAGTTCTTGGTGAACGTAGGTGCTAAGTAAAAGGAGGGTAGCCGCCTGTTAGGCACAGGGTCGGCCAGGCCCTAATCTTTTTAGCTAAGTATTAGGGGGGTGGCTATGTGTTTGGAACCAGTCGGCCATCTTCTTATGGAGAGTAGCCGACTATATGCCCAGACGACATGCCCCTATTGTGAGTGAAATACTCAATGGAGAGTAGCCGACTGTAAAGGTACAGACGACATGCCCCTCTGAAGATAGAGTGAAAAACTCAATGGAGAGTAGCCGACTGTAAAGGTACAGACGGCATGCCCCTCGTAGTACAAAATTGAATAGTAAGTGCAAACTTTTATTAAGTAGCTCTTTACTTTACATCATTCAAAAGAAATATTTCTTAAGATTATCTACATTCCAAGTTCGAGGCAACGGTTGTCCGTCTGGTGTTTCCAGACGGTAGGTACCGTCCCTGACTTCCTCATAGATTCGGTAGGGTCCTTCCCAGTTGGGAGTTAGTTTGCCAGACTCATTAGCCCTACCAACTGCTTCCATTTTTCTAAGTACAAAGTCCCCTACTTTGAGTGGACGCCTGTGTACTTTTTTGTTGTATGATCTAGTCATTCTCAGGCGATATATCTCATGGCGTAAGACATCATTGCCCCTCTTTTCAGGAAGTGAGTCTAATGCCAGGCGCATGGCTTCCCAGTTTGCCTCTTCGTCATATAGCATTACTCGAAGAGTCGGCTCGTAGTGTTCTATTGGAAGAACAGCTTCCGCACCGTAAGTTAGGAGGAATGGAGTTTCTCCAGTGGCCCCTTTTTCAGTCGTCCTAATGGCCCAGAGAACATGTGGTAGTTCATCCGCCCATAGGCCGCCTGCTCGTTTAATCTTTTTCTTGAGACCGTCTGAGATGATTTTATTAAAGGCTTCTACCTGGCCGTTTGCTTGTGGACGGCCGACAGATGCAAAGTAGTTTGCAATTCCTTGATCACCCAACCAGCTTTTGAGAACAGGCGTCTCAAATTGGGGACCATTATCAAAAACCATAGACATGGGAACCCCGAACCGAGTGATGACATTTTTCCAAATGAATGAAATTACATCTTTCGTCTTGATTCCCTTTACAGCCTCCGCCTCTACCCATTTAGTGAAGTAGTCGACGGCAACAAGTATGTACCTCCTTCCGCCTGTAGCAGGCGTATATGGACCCAGAATGTCCATGCCCCACTTAGCAAACGGTAGTGGGCTGTGAATGGTAGTGAGGTCAGTAGCCGGACGGTGAATTAGTTTGCCAAACCTTTGGCACTTGTCACATTTTTTTCACCATCTCCATTGCATCTGCTTCCAAAGTAGGCCAAAAGTAGCCCTGCCGCCTTGCCCTTTGAGCAAGCATCCTACCACCTATATGAGAAGCACAGTAACTAGAGTGAAGATCGTCTAGTATCTCTCGTCCCTTTTCTGGAGTAACACACTTTAAGAAGGGTTGAAGGTACCCCTTTTTGTGAAGTTCTCCCTTTATCATTTCAAAACAGGTGGCTCGTTTTTTCAGTGCTGCCGCCTGTTGAGTATCATCCGGCAGTGTACCGTTTGTCAGATATGCCCTGATTGAATCCATCCAGGTTGAGCTTCTGTCTAGGATTCCAATAGGGTTTTCCTCGATGCTTCTCTTCTCCATTACTTCCCAAAAAACAGTTCGAGGAGTATCAGAGGAGGCGGATGATGCTAATTTTGACAGTGCATCCGCCTGGTTGTTTTCTGATTCTCGGCACTTGGATCAGATGGAAATCCTCAAGGGAGCCGACTGCTTGTCGGACCGCCTGTAAATACTTGATCATGGCCGGATGGGTTGCTTCGTATTTGCCATTGTACTGACTCACTATCAATTGTGAATCGGAGCAGGCGTCTATTTTTCTTGCCCCTGCCGCCTTGCACATGCGGATCCCGGCTAGTAAAGCTTCATATTCTGCCTCATTGTTTGAAGCCTGAAAACTGAAGCGTAGAGCATACTCGTACCTGTCGCCCTCTGGCGACTGACATATGACGCCTGCTCCACAACCATTTGAAGTAGAGCTTCCGTCCACATATACCTTCCATACTTGGTCTGGAACTTGAGAGTCAGGAGGACGAGTCATCTCTACAATAAACTCAGCAAAGGCTTGCCCCTTCACTGCTTTTCTAGGCTCGAATGTAACTTCGAGGCTCTGTATTTCTATGGCCCATTTGATCATTCGGCCTGACGACTCCATGATGGTAAGTGGCCGCTCGATAGGTTGGTCTGTATACACGACGACTGCATGTGCCAAAAAGTAGGGCTTCAATTTTTTAACAGCCATGAAGAGTGCAAGACCAAATTTCTCCACTAGGGGATACCTCAACTCGGCATTTTTCAGTACGTGACTGACAAAGTAGACCGGGAGATGACAGCCGTCCCTTTCAGCAAGGAGAACAACGCTTAACGCATGATCAGAGACGGCCAGGTACATGTAGAGAACCTCTTTGGGCAAAGGGCTGACCAGCCTCGGCAAGGAATGCAAGTGAACTTTTAATTTCTGGAAGGCGACCTCAGCATCCGGCCCCCACTCAAACCTTGCCTTTTTCTTAATTGCCTGGAAAAAGTATAGGCATTTGTCGCCTGATCGGCTTAGAAATCTTCCCAAGGCCGCCAGACAACCTGTTAACTTCTGAACCTCTCGGATGGTACGAGGCGACTGCATGTCAATGACCGCCTGCACCTTCTCAGGGTTTGCCTCTATTCCTCTCTGATTGATAAGGAATCCGAGAAATTTCCCAGACTCAACTCCAAATACACATTTCTTGGGATTGAGCATGACATGGTGCCGCCTGAGTGTGGCGAAAGTTTCTCGGAGGTCCAACAGATGATCTTTCTGAAGTTTAGTCTTGACAATCATATCATCAATGTATGCCTCGACGTTTCTCCCAATCTGATCAAAGAACACAGTGTTTATCATTCGTTGGAAGGTAGCCGGGGCATTCTTAAGACCAAACGGCATGACCGTGTAACAGTATAACCCCTGATCAGTGACGAAGGCCGTCTTCTCCTGATCTTTCTTCCATAAAGGAATTTGATGGAAACCAGAATAGGCGTCCATAAAACTCATCAAGGCATGGCCGGCTGTTGAGTCGACCAGGTTATCAATTTTAGGCAGAGGGTAACTGTCTTTGGGGCACGCCTTGTTTAAGTCTGTGTAGTCTACACACATTCGCCAGGTGCCATTCGACTTTTTTACAAGCACTACATTTGCAACCCAGTCTGGGAAGTAACATTGCCGAATGAACCCTGCATCAAGTAATTTTTTAACTTCGGCGGCTGCCGCCTGACTTCTTTCTTCGCCATGGTTCCGCTTTTTTTACCGTACCGGCTTCTTTTTCGGATCCACGGCCAGTTTATGTACCGCCAGATCAGGACTAATGCCTGGCATTTCATGGACTTCGAATGCAAAGATGTCCTTGTATTCTTTCAATAGGTTGTGAAAGTTGTCACCAAGGTTTCTCAGAGCAGTCGTCCCAACTTTGACTGTTCGGTCAGGATGTGAGTCGTCTAAGATCAGGTCCGCATGCTCACCAGCCGGCTGAGGGCGGAACTCATCCGGCCGCTCCTCTGCCAATGATTGCTATTTTCTTGCTTTTCTTGCAGCCCCTGTCTGGGATGCCTTTCTCTTTTTGCCGCCTGCTTCTTGAACAGGCGCACTCTCCTTGTCAAGGTCTGTTTTTTCACCGCTTGATCCAGTAGCCATAACAGTGGGCTTGACATCCGAGAGATAGCACTCTCGGGCCATCCTCTGATCTCCCCTTAGGGAGCCGACTGTTCCATTATCCCTCTCAAACTTGAGCAACATAAGAGATGGGATTATAACAGCCTTGGAATTATTCAGGGTAGGTCGACCCAGAATCATGTTGTAGGCCGAGAGTTCCTCTACTACCAGGAACCGGACTACCATGTGTCGTCCTTCCCCTTTTTCGCCCAGGCGGATGGGTAAATCTACTCGTCCCAGTGGGTGGACGACTCCTCCTCCAAACCCTACTAAAGGGTGGGAGGCCGGATGTATGCAATCAGTCTGATATTTTAGTTTCGACAGACATTTGCTACTGATGAGATCTGAGGAGCTTCCGGTATCTATGAGGATTCGGCCAACTCTCTGGTTGGCCACTTTACATTCAATAACGAGAGGGTCGTCATGCGACCCCTTACCCCTCCTAGATCTTCTTCAGTGATGACAATCTCAGGAAATGAATATTTGGACGACCGTTCTTGGTGAACGGAATTTATATCTAACCGCCTGATATTGTCTTTGTTGCCCCTAATAGTGGGCCGCCTCCTGAGAAGCCGCCTGCAATGGTGTAGACGACTGCATCATCTGTATCAGAGCTGTCGGCCTGCTGATTCTTTTGGCCGACTGCTTTTTTGAGGAAGTGTTCCCCGTAGATTTCTTGACATAAGTGTCAAGATCACCTTGCTCAGCCAGGCGGTCTAGGTACCGCATGAGACTGATGCAGTCATTGGTGTGATGACCAACATCATCATGATAAGCACAGAATTTATCTTGGTTCCGGTTGTTTGCAGAACCCTTCATGGGGACCGGCTTCTCAATTGAGATTCGTCCCTTGATTTCTTTTAGGATAAACTGGTTATCCTTGTTAAACGCATACTTTGGGGAGTATGGTTTGAATTCTTTTTTATTTTTCTGGGCCGTCTGTTTAGAGGAATCAGCCGACCAGACCTCTTTTTCTTTTCTCATCTTTGTTAGACGACTGTTTCTGTCGTCCTTCTCTTTTGTCGAACCTTTTCCCGTCCGACTGTTTTATCGTACAAAGATCAGTCGCCTGTATATAGGCTTCTGCTTCAATCAAGGCCTCTTGAAGAGTCGCCACCCTGTTTCGAACCAAATCAAATTTGAAGGTAGACCCGTCTTTGAGACCTCTGAAAAAAGTCAGTATAAGCTACCTCATCCGGTAACCCTTGAATCTGTATTCTCATCAGGTTAAACCGCCTGATGTAAGAACGAAGCCCCTCCTTCTCGCCCTGCTGAATTGTTCCTAAATCAAGGGTCGTTTTCTTCGCAGGGATGTTCATGGCGAAGTTGGAGGCAAATAAGTAAGCAAGCGTCCTGAAGTTATTTACACAACCAGTCGGCAGGTTGCCGAACCATTGCTGTGCGATTCCTTTGAGAGTCGCTGGGAAACACTTGCACCAAGTGGGATCATCCAACCCTTGAAGGTACATCAGGTTGGTGAATGCCATCAGATGGTCTTCTGGGTTAGTAGTGTCGTCATAGGCGCCTACTAGTACATTTTTTACTTTGGCCGGCTGAGCGGCTTCAGTAATTTCCTTGGAGAAGGCCGACGGCTGTTCACCAAGTCTAAGCAACCGTAGCTGCCAGTCCATAGGTTGGACGTTTTTTGCTGCAGGTCCACCAAACGGAGGTGGCTGCAAAAAATACTGTTGTTGCGGCACAAATGGTAAGTTTGGTACCGCCTGGTCACTATGAAAGCCGGACTGACGGGAGGTGCCGCCTGACTGACTCTCATGGTACGACTGAGTATGCCTCATCGAGGCATTTCGCAAACTGTCTTGAAAGTTTGAAGTAGAGGCCGACTCTGACAATCGGTCACTCTTCTTCTGCTCTAGCAGTAGCCGAGCATCTGTGAATGTTTGCTTCGACCCGTCCGCCTGAATATGACGAACAGGTTTCCTATTTCCTGTAGGATAACGGAATTTTGTGAAATCAAGGCAGGTGGCTCCCGCTTCCTAGATTTAGGATGAGGAGTCGCCTTCTCGCCCTTGAACTGGCTTCCTCTTCAGTGAAGTGGAGGGTTTCTTGGCCCGACTGCTCCTTGACTGGAGCAGGCGGCTTCTTGTTGATCAACTCTTGAATCTCTCCCTTGAATTCCCTCATGAAGGTCATGAGTTCGTTCCTTGTGATGGGAGAAGACCCATCAGTCGGCTGTTGCCGAACAGGCGGTGCGCTGCTGGCTCGCTTCCTGTTTGAAGATGCTCCCGTTCCCTCCTTTCGGTATGACGGGTACGCCGGGCCCTTAGGGTCCCGTCTGAAGCTGTATGAGCTTCAACTTCAAATTCACTTTCGGTATCATGGTCCGACTGAACTTGAGGGTCGTCTAGGGGACGCCTCTCTTCAGGAGTCGGTACAGACTTGGATGCCATCTCAGAAGTACTCTCCCCACAGACGGCGCCAAATGTTTCGGGGTTTTCTGATGTCCTGCGGGAGAGTTACAATTCCGAGACTGGAACCGGACGCCTGTACCTGCAAAATAACGGAGACTCCTGTGAGCTCCGCCTCCAACGGTCAAGTTAGTACCTGATTAAGGAGTAATTAATGCGGAAATTAAAGTGATTTGGTCTCTCTAGGTGAGAGTGTTTAATGTAGGTAATCTGCTTTGTTAGCGAGATCAGCCGGTTATTACTGTGTGTAATTAATGTGTTTTTTCCGTAATGTTTCTGTTCTCTTTTTTGTAATCCCCTTAATGAGGATTAAGGGAGGTATTTATAACCTTGGGAAACGTGCCCATCCTAGGTTTAGGTAAACCTAGGGCCGATTGGGCTTCCCTCGGAAGTTGGGCCTGGGTGGCCGGTTTCTCCATTAGGCATGGAGTATGCCACATGTCTTGACATAACAGGTCCAAGGTGGACGAATAAGCGCGTG
>NW_018743160.1:0-61565 GCF_001683475.1 Chenopodium quinoa
CAAATGCATTATTCAAAGCTAATTGAATATAATGAAAGTCAAACACATTCAAACAAAGCTTTTTGAATCAAATGAAATTAAAATGCATTCTTTATAGCTAATTGAATAAAATGAAAGTCATACAAATTCAAACAAAGTTTTTTGAACCAAATGAAAGTCAAATGCATTCTTCAAAGCTAATTGAAAATAATGAAAGTCAAATACATTCAAACAAACCTTCTTGAATCAAATCAAAGTCAAATGCATTCTTAAAAGCTAATTAAATCGAATGAAAGTCAAACGCATTCACACAAAGCTTAATGAATCAAATAAAAGTCAAATGCATTCTTCAAAGCTAATTGATCCAAATGAAAGTCAAACTCATTCAAACAAAGCTTTTTGAATCAAATGAAAGTCAAATGACTTCTTCAAAGCTAATTGATCCAAATGAAAGTCAAACACATTCAAACAAAACTTTTTGAATCAAATGAAAGTCAAATGCATTCTTCAAAGGTAATTGAATCAAATGAAAGTCAAACACATTCAAACGAAACTTTTCGAATCAAATGAAAGTCAAATACATTCTTAAAAGCTAATTGAATCGAATGAAAGTCAAACACATTCAAACAAAGCTTTTTGAATCAAATGAAATTTAAATGCATTTTTCAAAGCTAATTGTTCCAAATGAAAGTCAAACACATTCAAACAAAGCTTTTTGAATCAAATGAAAGTCAAATGCATTCTTCAAAACAAATTGACCCAAATGAAAGTCAAACACATTGAAACAAAAATTTTTGAATCAAATGAAAGTCAAATGCATTCTTCAAAGGTAATTGAAATAAATGAAAGTCAATTGCATTCTTCAAAGCTAATTGAAACTAATGAAAGTCAAACGCATTCATACAAAGCTTTTTGAATAAAATGAAATTCAAATGCATTCTTCAAAGCTAATTGAATCAAATGAAAGTCAAACACATTCAAACAAACCTTTTTGAATCAAATGAAAGTCAAATGCATTCTTAAAAGCTAATTGAATCGAATGAAAGTCAAACACATTAAAAACAAAGCTTAATGAATCAAATGAAAGTCAAAATCATTCTTTAAAGCTATATAAATAGAATTAAAGTCAAACACATTCAAACCAAGCTTTTTGAATCAAATGAAAGTCAATGCATTCTTCAAACCTAATTGATCCAAATGAAAGTCAAATACATTCAAACAAAGCTTTTTAAATTAAATGAAAGTCAAATGCATTCTTCAAAGCTAATTGAATATAATGAAAGTCAAACACATTCAAACAAAGCTTTTTGAATCAAATGAAATTAAAATGCATTCTTTAAAGCTAATTGAATAAAATGAAAGTCAAACACATTCAAACAAAGTTTTTTGAACCAAATAAAAGTGAAATGCATTCTTCAAAGCTAATTGAAATTAATGAAAGTCAAACACATTCAAACAAACCTTTTTGAAATAAATGAAAGTCAAATGCATTCTTAAAAGCTAATTCGATCGAATGAAAATCAAACACATTCAAACAAAGCTTTTTGAGTCAAATGAAAGTAAAATGCATTCTTCAAACCTAATTTAATCAAATGAAAGTCAATCACATTGAAACAAAACTTTTCTAATCAAATGAAAGTCAAATGCATTCTTCAAAGCTAATTGAAACTAATGAAAGTCAAACACATTCAAACAAAGCTTTTTGAATCAAATGAAAGTCAAATGCATTCTTAAAAGGTAATTGATCCAAATGAAAGTCAAATACATTCAAACAATGCTTTTTAAATCATATGAAAGTCAAATGCATTATTCAAAGCTAATTGAATATAATGAAAGTCAAACACATTCAAACAAAGCTTTTTGAATAAAATGAAATTAAAATGAATTCTTTAAAGCTAATTGAATAAAATGAAAGTCATACAAATTCAAACAAAGTTTTTTGAACCAAATGAAAGTCAAATGCATTCTTCAAAGCTAATTGAAAATAATGAAAGTCAAAAACATTCAAACAAACCTTCTTGAATCAAATGAAAGTAAAATGCATTCTTAAAAGCTAATTAAATCGAATGAAAGTCAAACACATTCACACAAAGCTTAATGAATCAAATAAAAGTCAAATGCATTCTTCAAAGCTAATTGAAAGTCAAATGCATTCTTCAAAGCTAATTAAAAATAATGAAAGTCAAACACATTCAAACAAACCTTCTTGAATCAAATGAAAGTAAAATGCATTCTTAAAAGCTAATTAAATCGAATGAAAGTCAAACACATTCACACAAAGCTTAATGAATCAAATAAAAGTCAAATGCATTCTTCAAAGCTAATTGATCCAAATGAAAGTCAAACACATTCAAACAAAGATTTTTGAATCAAATGAAAGTCAAATGCATTCTTCAAAGCTAATTGATCCAAATGAAAGTCAAACACATTCAAACAAAACTTTTTGAATCAAATGAAAGTCAAATGCATTCTTCAAAGGTAATTGAATCTAATGAAAGTCAAACACATTCAAATGAAACTTTTTGAATCAAATGAAAGTCAAATGCATTCTTCAAAGGTAATTGAATCAAATGAAAGTCAAACACATTCAAACGAAACTTTTCGAATCAAATGAAAGTCAAATGCATTCTTAAAAGCTAATTGAATCGAATGAAAGTCAAACACATTCAAACAAAGCTTTTTGAATCAAATGAAATTTAAATGCATTTTTCAAAGCTAATTGAATCAAATAAAAGTCTAACACATTCAAACAAAGATTTTTGAACCAAATGAAAGTTAAATGCATTCTTCAAAGCTAATTCAAACTAATGAAAGTCAAAAGCATTCATACAAAGCTTTTTGAATAAAATGAAATTCAAATGCGTTCTTCAAAGCTAATTGAATCAAATGAAAGTCAAACACATTCAAACAAACCTTTTCGAATCAAGTGAAAGTCAAATGCATTCTTAAAAGCTAATTGAATCGAATGAAAGTCAAACACATTCAAACAAAGCTTTTTGAATCAAATGAAAGTCAAATGCATACTTCAAAGGTAATTGAATCAAATGAAAGTCAAACACATTCAAACGAAACTTTTCGAATCAAATGAAAGTCAATTGCATTCTTCAAAGGTAATTGAAATAAATGAAAGTCAAATGCATACTTCAAAGGTAATTGAATCAAATGAAAGTCAAACACATTCAAACGAAGCTTTTTGAATAAAATGAAATTCAAATGCATTCTTCAAAGCTAATTGAATCAAATGAAAGTCAAACAAATTCAAACAAACCTTTTTGAATCAAATGAAAGTCAAATGCATTCTTAAAAGCTAATTGAATCGAATGAAAGTCAAACACATTCAAAACAAAGCTTAATGAATCAAATGAAAGTCAAAATCATTCTTCAAAGCTATATGAATAGAATTAAAGTCAAACACATTCAAACAAAGCTTTTTGAATCAAATGAAAGTCAATGCATTCTTCAAAGCTAATTGATCCAAATGAAAGTCAAATACATTCAAACAAAGCTTTTTAAATCAAATGAATGTCAAATGCATTCTTCAAAACTAATTGAATATAATGAAAGTCAAACACATTCAAACAAAGCTTTTTGAATCAAATGAAATTAAAATGCATTCTTTAAAGCTAATTGAATAAAATGAATGTCAAACACATTCACACAAAGTTTTTTGAACCAAATGAAAGTCAAATGCATTCTTCAAAGCTAATTGAAACTAATGAAAGTCAAATACATTCAAACAAACCTTTTTGAAATAAATGAAAGTCAAATGCATTCTTAAAAGCTAATTAGATCGAATGAAAATCAAACACATTCAAACAATGCTTTTTGAGTCAAATGAAAGTAAAATGCATTCTTCAAACCTAATTTAATCAAATGAAAGTCAATCACATTCAAACAAAACTTTTCTAATCAAATGAAAGTCAAATGCATTCTTCAAAGCTAATTGAAACAAATGAAAGTCAAACACATTCAAACAAAGCTTTTTGAATCAAATGAAAGTTAAATGCATTCTTAAAAGGTAATTGATCCAAATTAAGGTTAAACACATTCAAACAAACCTTTTTGAAATAAATGAAAGTCAAATGCATTCTTAAAAGCTAATTAGATCGAATAAAAATCAAACACATTCAAACAAAGCTTTTTGAGTCAAATGAAAGTAAAATGCATTCTTCAAACATAATTTAATCAAATGAGAGTCAATCACATTCAAACAAAACTTTTCTAATCAAAAGAAAGTCAAATGCATTCTTCAAAGCTAATTGAAACAAATGAAAGTCAAACACATTCAAACAAAGCTTTTTGAACCAAATGAAAGTCAAATGCATACTTCAAAGGTAATTGATCCAAATGAAAGTCAAATACATTCAAACAATGCTTTTTAAATAAAATGAAAGTCAAATGCATTATTCAAAGCTAATTGAATATAATGAAAGTCAAACACATTCAAACAAAGCTTTTTGAATCAAATGAAATTAAAATGCATTCTTTATAGCTAATTGAATAAAATGAAAGTCATACAAATTCAAACAAAGTTTTTTGAACCAAATGAAAGTCAAATGCATTCTTCAAAGCTAATTGAAAATAATGAAAGTCAAAAACATTCAAACAAACCTTCTTGAATCAAATGAAAGTCAAATGCATTCTTAAAAGCTAATTAAATCAAATGAAAGTCAAACACATTCACACAAAGCTTAAATGGCAGGAATATTCATTGAGAAATTTGACGTAAACAAGTACGCCAAAGTTCGAAAGCTGTTGATGCAACCGGCTGGTAGGTTACCAAACCACCGCTGGGCTATGCCCTTGAGGGTAGCCGGGAAGCATCGACACTAGACGGCATCATCTAACCCCTGGAGGTACATGAGGTTAGAGTAGGCCATTAGATGGTCTTCTGGGTTGGTGGTGCCATCATAGGCCCCCACCAAAACATTCTTGATCTTAGGCGGCTGTGCCGCCTGGGTTATCTGTGGTGAGAACGCCGTTGGCTGTTCCCCCAAATTTAGCAGGCGCAGCTGCCTGTCCGTGGGTTGGAACGGCTGCTGCGCTTGCCCACCGAAAAGACCCGGTGACATGAAAGGGGATCCACCCAACCCATTCGGTGTGCCGAATAGGCCAGGCTGGATCACTTTGGGTCCAGACCGGGCAGAAGCTTCGCCCGTCTGGCTCCTCAGGTTCGTTCCCGTACGCCTGTGTGAGACGTCATGGAAACTGTCCGGGAAGGTCGACGTTGAGGCCGACGCAGACGCCTGACCTCGCTTCTCTTGGAGAAATGTGCGGGCGTCTGAGAATGTTTTCTTGGAGCCATCCGGCTGTACGTGCCGGATGGCCTTTCGCAGCTCCCCTTGAGGAAAACGGAGTCTGCTTGGATCAAACCTTAAGCCCTCCCCCTCCTTTGGCTTGGGATGAGGGGTAGGAACTCGTTCTTTGACCGCCTTCTTTCCAGAAGGCTTCTTGGCCGGCTGACCCTTCTTTGGAGTAGCTGACCGGATGAGGCTCTTGATCTCACCCTTGAAACTATTCATGAAAGACATGAGTACGTTTCTTGTAATGGGGGCTGAGCCCTCCACCGTTTGGGCAATTCCAGCCGGTTGCCCGGCTGGGTTGCTGGGAGCAGCTTGGATGATTTCCCGTTCTCTTCTATCTTTAGCACGAGGGTGCTTCGTTCTGAAAGACCCATCCTGGGCCACATATGTTTCAATTTCGTCGCCACTTTCATGGTCCGTCTGGACCTCAGGCTCGACCACATGCCGTTTGCCCTGAATCGGTGACACAGTATCAGAAGTCATCTTAGAAGTACTTTCCCCACAAACGGCGCCAAATGTTTCGGGGTATTTTGATGTGTCCTGCGGGAGAGTTACAATTCCAAGAATGCCCTTCGACGCCTGTGCTTGCAAAATCACGAAGACTCCTGGGGGTAGGAGCTCCGCCTCCGACGATCAAGTTAGTAAAGATACGGGAGGTAGAATGCACGTAATGTGGAAGTTACTTCTCGCGTAATGGGAGAATTCTGCAATTAATATTGCTCGGGGTAAGTGTGTTTCTTTTTGAGGAGTATTCAATGTGATCAACAAATGTTCCAGCCCCCATTAATGAGGGTCCTTCCACTATTTATAGTGGGGAAGGGATGGTTCCCCTTTTAGGGTTTAGAGGACACGTGTCAGCAGAGGATTGGAGCCCTGCTGACCAACGGCTGGATGCCACGTGTCACTAGGCCATTGGGCCACGTGTTTAGGGTATTTTTACCCCAAACATTTGCCCCTCACTGGTGCTGACGTGGAAGGGTGCCACGTGGCGCCGGTGAAAGGTTTTTTTTTTTTTTTTTTTTTTTTTTTTTTTAATCTTCAGATTCCTTTTGAAGGATGGAAAAGCAGAAGGCGAAGAGTCACGACTTTTCACCTTCTGGGACAAATTCTATAAATAGGAGAAGGTGTCCCCCGAGCTCTCATTTACAAACTTTGCCAAATTTCTGAAGATTTGAGAGCAACCGGCAATTTGAGAGTTGAGAGCATTCAGAATTGAGATTCGTTGAGAGCAACCGGTCTACAGACCGTCTGGGTCGTTGCAAGCTAGCCAAAGGTTTTCGAGAGGGTAACCAGAGAAACCCAGCCGGATTTTGAACCGCCTGCGTCTTCGCAAGCATCCCAGAGAATTTCCAGATTTTCTTCTAGGTACCGTCTCTATACTTTCTAGCTTTTTCATGTATTTCCGTTTGAGTCTTTTACTCGCATTTTTGTTCATTGGTCCCATAAGTAGATGGACCCCTTATACCCATACCCGGAACCTAGCTGTGAACTCAGCCGGTTTATTAGTACGGCTGAGTCTAGAACTGGGTCTGCCGCCTCTATTCTTTGGGACAACCCTTTTTCAACACCCATATCGACCGACTCTGTGTCTGTGCAGGACACAATGGCCAGAATCCGGTCTACTGCCAGAGATCCCAACTACAGAAGTGGGAGCTCAGATGAGAAGCCGCCTGAGGTCCCAGCTTCAGGCGGTGAAGTAGAGCATGGAGAGGTAGAGCAGAGAGGCTCACCCGGGGGCGCTCCTAGCACCCCGGGTGATAGCATTTTAAACGAAGAGAGTGCTCCCCTCCAGGAGACCAGAGAGCAGGTAGGCTTTGATAAGGAGGTCTCTAACTCCCCAGCCAGCTCTGATGCCGGTCACGTTCAAAGTAGCAGTAGCAGCTACTTAACCGAATCTGAGGATAGCGAGGAGGCGGAGAGGCCTTCTTGGGATAATAGGAACGATCCTCTCATGATCGCCGTCTCCTCCAAGGACCGCGAGCTCATGCGGGCTGCGCTGCCGGATTTTATCAAACGGCGGCCGCTGGGTGGTGACTATACAATAAAAGTCCCGGCTACTCTGGGAATAATATGGTGGGAGGATGGACAACCGAACGCGAACGCTTGGTTCGGGTGCTACGAGGCGGCCTTCGTGGCCGGAGTCCGCTTCCCTCTCCACGACACAATAAAAGCCATACTTAGGGGGTATGGCCTAGGTCTCTGGCAACTAACCCCCAACTCATGGGTAAATATTTTAGGGTATATCGCCGCCTGCGAGATGCAGAGCCTCAACCCCGGCTGGGAGGCGTTTGCCCACATGCATTACTTGAGTAGGAGCCCAGGTGGCTGGAGAGCCTGGTATACCTTGACCACCCAGCCCAAATACCTTATGACCTTGGACAAGCCATCCAAATGGTCGGACTGGAAGCACCGGTTCTACCTGGTTAAGGCCCCAACTACGGTAGAGAACAGAGAATTCCGGATCTACAACCGGAAACCAGAACTCTTGGGGACCAAGTGCTGCCTGCCCCCTGTCCCGGAGGATGATAGAGAGACCATCCTTGACTCCGGGTTTTTTGAGTTAGTTCCTGACACCCTCTCATCCGGAGAGATAGTAAGGGTACCTAGAAACTGGGTGCCCAAACATGAATTTTTTAGGGACGAATACTTCTTGTCCGCTTGTGGCCTAAGCAACATGTTTAAAAAACGTATGTATTCGGAACTCAGCCGGTTTCTTTCGAACCGGATGCTTTTATTTCCTTGCTTATTTATTATTCTAACCGTGTGCCTTCCTCTGCAGAAGAAGCCAAGAGAATGCTGCCCACCGAGAAGACACCGGCTAGGTCGGCTGCCGACATCCGGAAAGCCAATCTCGAGAAAAAACTTGCTGCCCAGGCGGCGAAGAAGGTATAACCATCTGATCCTTCTCTTTTATGTCAATCCTTTTATCCCATAACTTATATTTTTCTCGTTTACAGGACGGGAAGCAGATGCCCCGGTCCCTTCAAAAACAGGTCAGGCCTCCGCCGACCCAACAAGAGTCTGCATCCAAGGTGCAGAAGACAGCCGACCGGCAAACTACCGGCGGCAAATCAATAAGGGTCCCAGACGGGCCCGGATCTGCGGATGTGCTTTCTTCCATCCCATTGAGGACCGCAACCGGTCCCTCTGAAGGTCGGTCGGGCCGCCAAGGTAACTTCGACCTTACACTGCTTGATCTGCCCATGCGGGTCAAGTCTTATTCACAGTCTCGATCACAGCCGGGGGATTCTCCAATCAGCCGGCAATCTATAGGCAGAGCATATGCGAGTTTCTCACCGTCTGTTTCTAGTGCAGATAATTCTCCCCGCTAGCCGGGCGGGGCACAATATGCCCGGGCCATGCTGAAAGCCGTCCCCAGGGACGAGAAGGAGGCGATCCCTGGGATCAACTCCTTTAATGCCGACCGGGTGCTGGTCGACCTGGCCGACGTATGCTCCAACAACCATGCGGTAATTTTCTTGACGTGCATTTTTAAGTATGCAGTATTAACCGGCTGTATTTTTGCAGGCTATGCTGCGCGTAGAGGGGCTCAAACGAACTTATACCCGCAAGTCTGAGGAGGTAAGGAGAAGCAAACGGGCTGTTGATGACGCCCATAATGTTGCTGACTACTCTTTGTACATGCATGGCTTAGAATCTAAATCTATACGCATGGAACAGGCGGAGAAGACCAAAGCCCTCCAACAGCAGATTGATCAGCTGAAAAACCAAGTTGACCAACTGCAGGCGTCCCTGGATGATGCCAATAAAAAGTTGGAGGAACAGACTGAGCCCCTCCAACGGCTGAGCAAGGCGGAGACTGAAAATGGCCGCCTTGCCAAAGAGAATGAGCGCCTGCGCAAAGAGGCGGCTGCTGCCAATGAGAACTTCAAGGCCACCTTGGAGTCGGAGCAGGAGAGGCTCATTGAAGAGAATGAGCATGACTGTGCAAACCGGATGCAACGGGCGTTTTCCCTCATCCACCCGGAGGCGGACTTCACCGTCTGGGAACTCGCCTTCAAATATTCTGATCTTGCCATTCTGGCCGAGGAGGCGAACGAGCCGGGGCCCGGACCCTATGACGCTTGGGTTAGGGAGGAGATTGCGCGACGGCAGGCGGAGGCTGCTGAAGAGGAAGAAGTCGTTCCTGAAGCCGACGCAGCCACTCACCCTGATCCAACCCAGAACCAACCGGAATAGGACCGGCTCATTGTTCGCCTGGAGTAGCAACTACTTCCCGGCCTGCGAGCCTAGCATTATCTTGTAATAGCGCCGGATGAGATGGGTTAGGCTGTAATAATTTTTATTTTGAATATAAACATTTTCACCGGCTGAGCCGGCTTTTGAATGCTTTTTATGTTTCTGCACTCCAATATTAGAATTCTTGTTATTTTTTATACATATTTCTGCGAGGATAACCAAAAGAACCCCGCCGGTATCATTACCGCTTGGGTCTGCGCAAACAGCCAGGAAATTCGCAAAGGTTGCCAAGAAGACCCCACCGGTAACACTGCCGTCTGGGTCTTCACAAACTAGGCGAAGAAATTTGCAAGGGTTGCCAAGAAGACCCCACCGGTAACACTGCCGTCTGGGTCTTCGCAAACTAGGCGAAGAAATTTGCAAGGGTTGCCAAGAAGACCCCACCGGTAACACTGCCGTCTGGGTCTTCGCAAACTAGGCGAAGAAATTTGCAAGGGTTGCCAAGAAGACCCCACCGGTAACACTGCCATCTGGGTCTTCGCAAACTAGGCAAAGAAATTTGCAAGGGTTGCCAAGAAGACCCCAGCGGTAACACTGCCGTCTGGGTCTTCACAAACTAGGCGAAGAAATTTGCAAGGGTTGCCAAGAAGACCCCACCGGTAACTCTGCCGTCTGGGTCTTCGCAAACTAGGCGAAGAAATTTGCAAGGGTTGCCAAGAAGACCCCACCGGTAACACTGCCGTCTGGGTCTTCGCAAACTAGGCGAAGAAATTTGCAAGGGTTGCCAAGAAGACCCCACCGGTAACACTGCCGTCTGGGTCTTCGCAAACTAGGCGAAGAAATTTGCAAGGGTTGCCAAGAAGACCCCACCTGTAACACTGCCGTCTGGGTCTTCGCAAATTAGGCGAAGAAATTTCGACCCAAAACCAAACCGGATGGCGTCTGGGTAATTGCCCCTGGATAGCGGTCTGGGTCTTTGCAAGCCAGGCGACTATCCATATGATATAGCTCGAATATACACTAAGTGCCAACATTAGATTCGGAAGCCAGTCGGTTTATACTGAATTACCGGTCGGGACTTCGCAAAAGAATCACGCCAGATTAGGATGTCCATTCACCGGTTGGGCTTTTGCAAGCATACCCCTGAACGAATTATGGCCTAGACCAAATGTTTAGGCCTGCTCTTAGAGAGTCAGGCGGCGGTACTGAGTATTGGCTGTCCTTCCAAAAAGTGAGCCGGCTGCAAGTTTGGGGTTGCTAGCCTACCTTTTTTGGTGCGAAGGATCCTCAGGCGGATTTGACCGCCTGTGTGATCGCTTAGAACAATTTACCACCCAAATGGGAGATGTTCTCTTCGATGAATTCACCCGTAGGGGTGTCACCGGATGATTTTAGGCCTGCTCTTAGAGAGTCAGGTGGATTTGTCCAAAAAGTGAGCCGGCTGCAAGTTTGGGGTTGCTAGCCTGCCCTTTTTTGGTGCGTAGGATCGTCAGGCGGATTTGTCCGCCTGTGTGATCGCTTAGAACAATTTACCACCCAAATGGGAGATGTTCTCTTCGATGAATTCACCCGTAGGGGTGTCACCGGATGATTTTAGGCCTGCTCTTAGAGAGTCAGGCGGATTTGTCCAAAAAGTGAGCCGACTGCAAGTTTGGGGTTGCTAGCCTGCCCTTTTTTGGTGCGTAGGATCGTCAGGCGGATTTGTCCGCCTTTGTGATCGCTTAGAACAATTTACCACCCAAATGGGAGATGTTCTCTTCGATGAATTCACCCGTATGGGTGTCACCGGATGAAAAAATTAGTTACTGGTGCCGCTTGTGGTAGGCACAAGACATGGCGGCTGTTTACAAAATTGATTGTAATTCTCATTAATCATTTGAAAATTTTTAAAAGATGTACAATGCTTAGAAGTAGTATTTTTTGAGGTTATCTACATTCCAAGTTCTAGGCAACTTTCTTCCGTCTGGAGTTTCCAGGCGGTAAGTGCCGTCTCGTACTTCTTCAAAGATCCGGTAGGGTCCCTCCCAATTTGGGGTTAATTTGCCTTGTTCATTGGCCCTACCGGTTGCCTCCATTTTGCGAAGCACAAAATCTCCTTCTTTCAAAGGTCTTTTACGAACCCGCTTGTTGTAGGCTCTAGTCATACGCAGACGGTAGATCTCATGACGCAAGGCAGCATTCCCCCTTCGCTCTGGAAGAGCGTCTAATGCCAACCGCATGGCTTCCCAGTTAGCCTCCTCATCAGTAGGCTCATAATGTTCAATGGGAAGAACTGCTTCAGTGTCGTATGTCATGAGAAATGGGGTCTCACCGGTTGCCCCCTTTTCGGTTGTCCGGATAGCCCAAAGGACATGAGGTAATTCCTCTGCCCATAGTCCACCGGCTATTTCTACTTTCTTCTTTATCCCGTCTGAGATCAACTTGTTAAAAGCCTCAACTTGACCGTTTGCCTGAGGACGGCCAACGGATGCAAAACAATGGGAAATTCCTTGGTCTCCCAACCAGGTCTTCAGGACAGGCGTTTCGAACTGCGGTTCGTTGTCGAAAACCATGGACATTGGAACCCCGAACCGGGTGATGACGTTTCTCCAGATGAAAGAAATCACGTCTTTCGTTTTAATCCCTTTCACCGCCTCTGCCTCAACCCATTTGGTGAAGTAGTCTACTGCTACAAGAATGTAGCGGCGGCCGCCTGATGCAGGCGTATAAGGTCCCAAAAAGTCCATGCCCCATTTAGCAAACGGAACCGGACTATGGATTGCCGTGAGTTCTGTTGCCGGTTGATGTATCAACTTAGCGAATTTTTGGCACTTGTCGCATCTCTTTACTAGATCCATGGCATCCGCTTCAAGAGTGGGCCAGAAGTACGCTTGCCGTCTGGTTCTTCTGGCCAGGGATCTGCCGCCAATATGCGAGGCACAAAACCCCGCGTGCAGATCTTCCAAAACTTCTCTCCCCCTATCCGGGGTTACACATTTCAAAAACGGCTGCAGGTATCCCTTCCGGAGGAGTTCCCCTTGATGCATAACAAAACTTGAAGCACGCTTCTTGAGCGCTGATGCTTCTGAAGGGTCATCCGGCAAGGTACCATCCGTCAAAAAGGACCGGATGGGATCCATCCAAGTAGCAGTTCTGTCCAAGACTCCAATGGGATCATTCTGAATACTTCGTTTTTCAATGACTTCCCAAAAGACCGTCCTAGGAGCATCACCGGAGGCTGATGATGCCAACTTTGAGAGGGCATCCGCCTGATTGTTTTCAGACCGGGGCACCTGTCGCAGATGAAATTCATCGAAGGACCCAGCCTCCTCTTTGACCGCCTGCAAATATTTGATCATAGCCGGATGGGTGGCTTCGTAGTCACCAAGGTATTGGCTAACGATCAGCTGTGAATTTGAGCAGGCGTCGACCTTTCTTGCACCGGCTGCCTTACACATGCGCAATCCAGCTAGCAGGGCTTCATACTCTGCCTCATTGTTGGAGCCTTGGAACTTAAACCGTAGTGCATATTCAAACTTATCCCCTTCCGGGGAATGACAGATAACACCTGCACCACAGCCGTTCATCGTAGAGCTACCGTCTACAAATAACTTCCAGACCTGATCAGGGTTTTTCGGGTGCACCGGCCTAGTCATCTCGACAATAAAGTCGGCAAACGCCTGACCTTTCACTGCCCGCCTGGGTTCAAAAGTTATCTCAAGGCCTTGTATTTCAACAGCCCACTTGATCATTCTACCGGATGACTCTATAGCAGTCATCGTACGCTTGAGCGGCTGATCTGTGTATACCACAACCGGATATGCCAAAAAGTAAGGCTTCAACCGCTTGACTGCTACGAATAAGGCCAACCCAAATTTTTCGATCATGGGGTACCGGAGCTCAGCATTTTTTAAGACATGGCTGATGAAGTACACCGGCAGCTGAATGCCGTCTCTCTCAGCGAGGAGAACGGCACTAAGGGCGTGATCAGAGACGGCTAGGTACATGTACAGAACCTCCCGGAGTAGGGGGCTCACTAGCCTTGGCAAAGAATGCAAGTGCTGCTTAAGCCTCTGGAATGCCGCCTCTGCTTCTTCATCCCATTCAAACCTTGACCTTTTCCTGATTGCCTGAAAGAAATAGAGGCACTTGTCACCTGACCGGCTGAGGAACCTCCCCATTGCCGCCAGACAACCGTTCAACTTCTGGACTTCTTTTACAGTGCGGGGAGACTTCATGTCAATTACCGCCTGTATTTTGTCCGGATTAGCTTCGATGCCTCTTTGGTCAATCAAGAATCCGAGAAACTTCCCAGACTCAACACCAAATACGCATTTCTTTGGGTTAAGCATGACCCGGTGCCGCCTGAGTGTGGTGAAGGTTTCTCGCAGGTCTGCTAGGTGATCCGTCTGTAGCTTGGATTTGACTATCATGTCATCGATATACGCCTCTACATTCCTGCCAATCTGGTTGATAAAAACAGTGTTTATCATGCGCTGGAATGTAGCCGGTGCATTCTTCAACCCAAACGGCATCACCGTATAGCAGAATAACCCCTGATCAGTGACAAAAGCCGTCTTCTCCCGATCTTTCTTCCAGAGAGGTATTTGATGGAAGCCGGAATAAGCATCCATAAAGCTCATTAGTGCATGGCCGGCTGTTGAGTCGACTAGGCTGTCAATCTTTGGAAGCGGGTAGCTATCTTTTGGGCATGCTTTGTTCAGATCTGTGTAATCCACACACATCCGCCAAGTACCGTTCGGCTTCTTTACTAGAACGACATTTTCCACCCAATCCGGGTAGTAGCATTGCCTAATGAATCCAGCATCCAACAGCTTTTTGACCTCAGCCGCTGCCGCTTGAGATCTTTCTCCACCATGATCCCTCTTTTTCTGCCTAACCGGCTGCTTTTTGGGATCTACGGCTAGCTTGTGGACAGCAAGATCCGGGCTGACGCCTGGCATCTCTTCCACTTCAAAGGCAAATATGTCTTTGAATTCCTTCAGCAGCTGGAGCAAACCTTCTCCCAACCGTTCGAATGCTACCGTCCCGACCTTGACTGTTCTTTCAGGACGGCTGTCATCTAGGATGACATCAAGGCAGTCACCAGCCGGCTGAGGTCGTTGGTCATCTGACCTTTCCCCGGCTAGTGATTGCTATTTCTCTTTTTTGACGGGTGCCAGTTGGTCCGCCTTTCTTTTCATACCGGCTGCCCTCCGGCAAAACCGCCTGCTATGGTGAAGATGGTCTCTTCATCCGTCTCGGAGTTTACTGGGCCGGTTTTTGCCGCCTGCCCTTTCTTGGCTTGGGTATTACCCTTAGCCTTGGGTAGATAGGATTTTAGGGCCCCCTCATCTGCCAGACGGTCCAATAGCCGCCTGAGGCTATAGCAGCCATTGGTGTCGTGGCCAACATCCTCGTGGTATTGACAATACTTGCTCTTGTCCCGTTTATTCACGGGGCTTTTCATTTCAGCCGGTTTGTCGAGAGACATCCGGTCTTTGATTTCCAGGAGGATGGTGGAGCAATCTTTTGTGAACTCGTATTTGGGGACATATGCATCTGACTTCCGCCTGATCTTCTAGGCCGGCTGTCCTGATCAGTCAGCTGCCCAGACCCCTTTTCTCTTTTCTTCCTTTCTTGCCGGCTGATGCTGTTGCCGGCTCTCTTTTTTGTCAGACTTTTTATAATCTGACGGCTGCTTGACAGCACAAAGCTCCGTCGCCTGTATATAGGCTTCAGCTTCAATTAACGCCTCTTGGAGGGTAGCAACCCTCTTCCGGACGAGGTCAAACTTAAAGGTCGACCCATCCTTCAGACCTCGAAAGAAGTCTGTATAGGCCACTTCGTCTGATAGTCCTTGAATCTAAATTCTCATCAGATAGAACCGTCTGACGTACGACCGGAGGCCCTCCCGGTCGCCCTGCTGTATTGCCCCTAGGTCGAGGCTAGTCTTTTTGGCAGGAATGTTCATTGAGAAATTTGACGTAAACAAGTACGCCAAAGTTCGAAAGCTGTTGATGCAACCGGCTGGTAGGTTACCAAACCACCGCTGGGCTATGCCCTTGAGGGTAGCCGGGAAGCATCGACACCAGACGGCATCATCTAACCCCTGGAGGTACATGAGGTTAGAGTAGGCCATTAGATGGTCTTCTGGGTTGGTGGTGCCATCATAGGCCCCCACCAAAACATTCTTGATCTTAGGCGGCTGTGCCGCTTGGGTTATCTATGGTGAGAACGCCGTTGGCTGTTCCCCCAAATTTAGCAGGCGCAGCTGCCAGTCCGTGGGTTGGAACGGCTGCTGCGCTTGCCCACCGAAAAGACCCGGTGACATGAAAGGGGATCCACCCAACCTATTCGGTGTGCCGAATAGGCCAGGCTGGATCACTTTGGGTCCAGACCGGGCAGAAGCTTCGCCCGTCTGGCTCCTAAGGTTCGTTCCCGTACGCCTGTGTGAGACGTCATGGAAACTGTCCGGGAAGGTCGACGTTGAGGCCGACGCAGACGCCTGACCTCGCTTCTCTTGGAGAAATGTGCGGGCGTCTGAGAATGTTTTCTTGGAGCCATCCGGCTGTACGTGCCGGATGGCCTTTCGCAGCTCCCCTTGAGGAAAACGGAGTCTGCTTGGATCAAACCTTAAGCCCTCCCCCTCCTTTGGCTTGGGATGAGGGGTAGGAACTCGTTCTTTGACCGCCTTCTTTCTAGAAGGCTTCTTGGCCGGCTGACCCTTCTTTGGAGTAGCTGACCGGATGAGGCTCTTGATCTCACCCTTGAAACTATTCATGAAAGACATGAGTACGTTTCTTGTAACGGGGGCTGAGCCCTCCACCGTTTGGGCAATTCCAGCCGGTTGCCCGGCTGGGTTGCTGGGAGCAGCTTGGATGATTTCCCGTTCTCTTTTATCTTTAGCACGAGGGTGCTTCGTTCTGAAAGACCCATCCGGGGCCACATATGTTTCAATTTCGTCGCCACTTTCATGGTCCGTCTGGACCTCAGGCTCGACCACATGCGGTTTGCCCTGATTCGGTGACACAGTATCAGAAGTCATCTTAGAAGTACTCTCCCCACAAACGGCGCCAAATGTTTCGGGGTATTTTGATGTGTCCTGCGGGAGAGTTACAATTCCAAGAATGCCCTTCGACGCCTGTGCCTGCAAAATCACGAAGACTCCTGGGGGTAGGAGCTCCGCCTCCGACGATCAAGTTAGTAAAGATACGGGAGGTAGAATGCACGTAATGTGGAAGTTACTTCTCGCGTAATGGGAGAATTCTGCAATTAATATTGCTCGGGGTAAGTGTGTTTCTTTTTGAGGAGTATTCAATGTGATCAACAAATGTTCCAGCCCCCATTAATGAGGGTCCTTCCACTATTTATAGTGGGGAAGGGATGGTTCCCCTTTTAGGGTTTAGAGGACACGTGTCAGCAGAGGATTGGAGCCCTGCTGACCAACGGCTGGATGCCACGTGTCACTAGGCCATTGGGCCACGTGTTTAGGGTATTTTTACCCCAAACAAAAGTCAAATGCATTATTCAAAGCTAATTGAATATAATGAAAGTCAAACACATTCAAACAAAGCTTTTTGAATCAAATGAAATTAAAATGCATTCTTTAAAGCTAATTGAATAAAACGAAAGTCATACAAATTCAAACAAAGTTTTTTGAACCAAATGAAAGTCAAATGCATTCTTCAAAGCTAATTGAAAATAATGAAAGTCAAAAACATTCAAACAAACCTTCTTGAATCAAATGAAAGTCAAATGCATTCTTAAAAGCTAATTAAATCAAATGAAAGTCAAACACATTCACACAAAGCTTAATGAATCAAATAAAATTCAAATGCATTCTTCAAAGCTAATTGATCCAAATGAAAGTCAAACATATTCAAACAAAGCTTTTTGAATCAAATGAAAGTCAAATGCATTCTTCAAAGCTAACTGATCCAAATGAAAGTCAAACACATTCAAACAATACTTTTTGAATCAAATGAAAGTCAAATGCATTCTTCAAAGGTAATTGAATCAAATGAAAGTCAAACACATTCAAACGAAACTTTTCGAATCAAATGAAAGTCAAATGCATTCTTAAAAGCTAATTGAATCGAATGAAAGTCAAACACATTCAAACAAAGCTTTTTGAATCAAATGAAATTTAAATGCATTTTTCAAAGCTAATTGAATCAAATAAAAGTCTAACACATTCAAACAAAGATTTTTGAATCAAATGAAAGTCAAATGCATTCTTCAAACCTAATTGAAAATAATGAAAGTCAAAAACATTCAAACAAACCTTCTTGAATCAAATGAAAGTCAAATGCATTCTTAAAAGCTAATTAAATCGAATGAAAGTCAACACATTCACACAAAGCTTAATGAATCAAATAAAAGTCAAATGCATTCTTCAAAGCTAATTGATCCAAATGAAAGTCAAACACATTCAAACAAACCTTTTTGAAATAAATGAAAGTCAAATGCATTCTTAAAAGCTAATTAGATCGAATGAAAATCAAACACATTCAAACAAAGCTTTTTGAGTCAAATGAAAGTAAAATGCATTCTTCAAACCTAATTTAATCAAATGAGAGTCAATCACATTCAAACAAAACTTTTCTAATCAAATGAAAGTCAAATGCATTCTTCAAAGCTAATTAAAACAAATGAAAGTCAAACACATTCAAACAAAGCTTTTTGAATCAAATGTAAGTCAAATGCATACTTCAAAGGTAATTGATCTAAATGAAAGTCAAATACATTCAAACAATGCTTTTTAAATCAAATGAAAGTCAAATGCATTATTCAAAGCTAATTGAATATAATGAAAGTCAAACACATTCAAACAAAGCTTTTTGAATCAAATGAAATTAAAATGCATTCTTTATAGCTAATTGAATAAAATGAAAGTCATACAAATTCAAACAAAGTTTTTTGAACCAAATGAAAGTCAAATGCATTCTTCAAAGCTAATTGAAAATAATGAAAGTAAAAAACATTCAAACAAACCTTCTTGAATCAAATGAAAGTCAAATGCATTCTTAAAAGCTAATTAAATAAAATGAAAGTCAAACACATTCAACCAAAGCTTAATGAATCAAATAAAAGTCAAATGCATTCTTCAAAGCTAATTGATCCAAATGAAAGTCAAACACTTTAAATCAAAGCTTTTTGAATCAAATGAAAGTCAAATGCATTCTTCAAAGCTAATTGATCCAAATGAAAGTCAAACACATTCAAACAATACTTTTTGAATCAAATGAAAGTCAAATGCATTCTTCAAAGGTAATTGAATCAAATGAAAGTCAAACACATTCAAACGAAACTTTTCGAATCAAATGAAATTCAAATGCATTCTTAAAAGCTAATTGAATCGAATGAAAGTCAAACACATTCAAACAAAGCTTTTTGAATCAAATGAAATTTAAATGCATTTTTCAAAGCTAATTGAATCAAATAAAAGTCTAACACATTCAAACAAAGATTTTTGAATCAAATGAAAGTCAAATGCATTCTACAAAGCTAATTGAAAATAATGAAAGTCAAAAACATTCAAACAAACCTTCTTGAATCAAATGAAAGTCAAATGCATTCTTAAAAGCAAATTAAATCGAATGAAAGTCAACACATTCACACAAAGCTTAATGAATCAAATAAAAGTCAAATGCATTCTTCAAAGCTAATTGATCCAAATGAAAGTCAAACACATTCAAACAAACCTTTTTGAAATAAATGAAAGTCAAATGCATTCTTAAAAGCTAATTAGATCGAATGAAAATCAAACACATTCAAACAAAGCTTTTTGAGTCAAATGAAAGTAAAATGCATTCTTCAAACCTAATTTAATCAAATGAGAGTCAATCACATTCAAACAAAACTTTTCTAATCAAATGAAAGTCAAATGCATTCTTCAAAGCTAATTAAAACAAATGAAAGTCAAACACATTCAAACAAAGCTTTTTGAATCAAATGTAAGTCAAATGCATACTTCAAAGGTAATTGATCTAAATGAAAGTCAAATACATTCAAACAATGCTTTTTAAATCAAATGAAAGTCAAATGCATTATTCAAAGCTAATTGAATATAATGAAAGTCAAACACATTCAAACAAAGCTTTTTGAATCAAATGAAATTAAAATGCATTCTTTATAGCTAATTGAATAAAATGAAAGTCATACAAATTCAAACAAAGTTTTTTGAACCAAATGAAAGTCAAATGCATTCTTCAAAGCTAATTGAAAATAATGAAAGTAAAAAACATTCAAACAAACCTTCTTGAATCAAATGAAAGTCAAATGCATTCTTAAAAGCTAATTAAATAAAATGAAAATCAAACACATTCAACCAAAGCTTAATGAATCAAATAAAAGTCAAATGCATTCTTCAAAGCTAATTGATCCAAATGAAAGTCAAACACATTAAATCAAAGCTTTTTGAATCAAATGAAAGTCAAATGCATTCTTCAAAGCTAATTGATCCAAATGAAAGTCAAACACATTCAAACAATACTTTTTGAATCAAATGAAAGTCAAATGCATTCTTCAAAGGTAATTGAATCAAATGAAAGTCAAACACATTCAAACGAAACTTTTCGAATCAAATGAAATTCAAATGCATCCTTAAAAGCTAATTGAATCGAATGAAAATCAAACACATTCAAACAAAGCTTTTTGAATCAAATGAAATTTAAATGCATTTTTCAAAGCTAATTGAATCAAATAAAAGTCTAACACATTCAAACAAAGATTTTTGAATCAAATGAAAGTCAAATGCATTCTACAAAGCTAATTGAAAATAATGAAAGTAAAAAACATTCAAACAAACCTTCTTGAATCAAATGAAAGTCAAATGCATTCTTAAAAGCTAATTAAATCGAATGAAAGTCAACACATTCACACAAAGCTTAATGAATCAAATAAAAGTCAAATGCATTCTTCAAAGCTAATTGATCCAAATGAAAGTCAAACACATTCAAACAAACCTTTTTGAAATAAATGAAAGTCAAATGCATTCTTAAAAGCTAATTAGATCGAATGAAAATCAAACACATTCAAACAAAGCTTTTTGAGTCAAATGAAAGTAAAATGCATTCTTCAAACCTAATTTAATCAAATGAGAGTCAATCACATTCAAACAAAACTTTTCTAATCAAATGAAAGTCAAATGCATTCTTCAAAGCTAATTGAAACAAATGAAAGTCAAACACATTCAAACAAAGCTTTTTGAATCAAATGAAAGTCAAATGCATACTTCAAAGGTAATTGATCCAAATGAAAGTCAAATACATTCAAACAATGCTTTTAAAATCAAATGAAAGTCAAATGCATTATTCAAAGCTAATTGAATATAATGAAAGTCAAACACATTCAAACAAAGCTTTTTGAATCAAATGAAATTAAAATGCATTCTTTAAAGCTAATTGAATAAAATGAAAGTCATACAAATTCAAACAAAGTTTTTTGAACCAAATGAAATCAAATGCATTCTTCAAAGCTAATTGAAAATAATGAAAGTAAAAAACATTCAAACAAACCTTCTTGAATCAAATGAAAGTCAAATGCATTCTTAAAAGCTAATTAAATCAAATGAAAGTCAAACACATTCACACAAAGCTTAATGAATCAAATAAAATTCAAATGCATTCTTCAAAGCTAATTGATCCAAATGAAAGTCAAACATATTCAAACAAAGCTTTTTGAATCAAATGAAAGTCAAATGCATTCTTCAAAGCTAACTGATCCAAATGAAAGTCAAACACATTCAAACAATACTTTTTGAATCAAATGAAAGTCAAATGCATTCTTCAAAGGTAATTGAATCAAATGAAAGTCAAACACATTCAAACGAAACTTTTCGAATCAAATGAAAGTCAAATGCATTCTTAAAAGCTAATTGAATCGAATGAAAGTCAAACACATTCAAACAAAGCTTTTTGAATCAAATGAAATTTAAATGCATTTTTCAAAGCTAATTGAATCTAATAAAAGTCTAACACATTCAAACAAAGATTTTTGAATCAAATGAAAGTCAAATGCATTCTTCAAAGCTAATTGAAAATAATGAAAGTCAAAAACATTCAAACAAACCTTCTTGAATCAAATGAAAGTCAAATGCATTCTTAAAAGCTAATTAAATCGAATGAAAGTCAACACATTCACACAAAGCTTAATGAATCAAATAAAAGTCAAATGCATTCTTCAAACCTAATTTAATCAAATGAGAGTCAATCACATTCAAACAAAACTTTTTGAAATAAATGAAAGTCAAATGCATTCTTAAAAGCTAATTAGATCGAATGAAAATCAAACACATTCAAACAAAGCTTTTTGAGTCAAATGAAAGTAAAATGCATTCTTCAAACCTAATTTAATCAAATGAGAGTCAATCACATTCAAACAAAACTTTTCTAATCAAATGAAAGTCAAATGCATTCTTCAAAGCTAATTAAAACAAATGAAAGTCAAACACATTCAAACAAAGCTTTTTGAATCAAATGAAAGTCAAATGCATACTTCAAAGGTAATTGATCCAAATGAAAGTCAAATACATTCAAACAATGCTTTTTAAATCAAATGAAAGTCAAATGCATTATTCAAAGCTAATTGAATATAATGAAAGTCAAACACATTCAAACAAAGCTTTTTGAATCAAATGAAATTAAAATGCATTCTTTATAGCTAATTGAATAAAATGAAAGTCATACAAATTCAAACAAAGTTTTTTGAACCAAATGAAAGTCAAATGCATTCTTCAAAGCTAATTGAAAATAATGAAAGTCAAAAACATTCAAACAAACCTTCTTGAATCAAATGAAAGTCAAATGCATTCTTAAAAGCTAATAAAATCAAATGAAAGTCAAACACATTCAAACAAAGCTTAATGAATCAAATAAAAGTCAAATGCATTCTTCAAAGCTAATTGATCCAAATGAAAGTCTAACACATTCAAACAAAGCTTTTTGAATCAAATGAAAGTCAAATGCATTCTTCAAAGCTAATTGATCCAAATGAAAGTCAAACACATTCAAACAAAACTTTTTAAATCAAATGAAAGTCAAATGCATTCTTCAAAGGTAATTGAATCAAATGAAAGTCAAACACATTCATACGAAACTTTTCGAATCAAATGAAATTCAAATGCATTCTTAAAAGCTAATTGAATCGAATGAAAGTCAAACACATTCAAACAAAGCTTTTTGAATCAAATGAAATTTAAATGCATTTTTCAAAGCTAATTGAATCAAATAAAAGTCTAACACATTAAACAAAGATTTTTGAACCAAATGAAAGTTAAATGCATTCTTCAAAGCTAATTGAAACTAATGAAAGTCAAAAGCATTCATACAAAGCTTTTTGAATAAAATGAAATTCAAATGCGTTCTTCAAAGCTAATTGAATCAAATGAAAGTCAAACACATTCACACAAAGCTTAATGAATCAAATAAAATTCAAATGCATTCTTCAAAGCTAATTGATCCAAATGAAAGTCAAGCATATTCAAACAAAGCTTTTTGAATCAAATGAAAGTCAAATGCATTCTTCAAAGCTAATTGAAAATAATGAAAGTCAAACACATTCAAACAATACTTTTTGAATCAAATGAAAGTCAAATGCATTCTTCAAAGGTAATTGAATCAAATGAAAGTCAAACACATTCAAACGAAACTTTTCGAATCAAATGAAAGTCAAATGCATTCTTAAAAGCTAATTGAATCGAATGAAAGTCAAACACATTCAAACAAAGCTTTTTGAATCAAATGAAATTTAAATGCATTTTTCAAAGCTAATTGAATCAAATAAAAGTCTAACACATTCAAACAAAGATTTTTGAATCAAATGAAAGTCAAATGCATTCTTCAAAGCTAATTGAAAATAATGAAAGTCAAAAACATTCAAACAAACCTTCTTGAATCAAATGAAAGTCAAATGCATTCTTAAAAGCTAATAAAATCAAATGAAAGTCAAACACATTCAAACAAAGCTTAATGAATCAAATAAAAGTCAAATGCATTCTTCAAAGCTAATTGATCCAAATGAAAGTCTAACACATTCAAACAAAACTTTTTGAATCAAATGAAAGTCAAATGCATTCTTCAAAGCTAATTGATCCAAATGAAAGTCAAACACATTCAAACAAAACTTTTTAAATCAAATGAAAGTCAAATGCATTCTTCAAAGGTAATTGAATCAAATGAAAGTCAAACACATTCATACGAAACTTTTCGAATCAAATGAAATTCAAATGCATTCTTAAAAGCTAAATGAATCGAATGAAAGTCAAACACATTCAAACAAAGCTTTTTGAATCAAATGAAATTTAAATGCATTTTTCAAAGCTAATTGAATCAAATAAAAGTCTAACACATTAAACAAAGATTTTTGAACCAAATGAAAGTTAAATGCATTCTTCAAAGCTAATTGAAACTAATGAAAGTCAAAAGCATTCATACAAAGCTTTTTGAATAAAATGAAATTCAAATGCGTTCTTCAAAGCTAATTGAATCAAATGAAAGTCAAACACATTCACACAAAGCTTAATGAATCAAATAAAATTCAAATGCATTCTTCAAAGCTAATTGATCCAAATGAAAGTCAAGCATATTCAAACAAAGCTTTTTGAATCAAATGAAAGTCAAATGCATTCTTCAAAGCTAACTGATCCAAATGAAAGTCAAACACATTCAAACAATACTTTTTGAATCAAATGAAAGTCAAATGCATTCTTCAAAGGTAATTGAATCAAATGAAAGTCAAACACATTCAAACGAAACTTTTCGAATCAAATGAAAGTCAAATGCATTCTTAAAAGCTAATTGAATCGAATGAAAGTCAAACACATTCAAACAAAGCTTTTTGAATCAAATGAAATTTAAATGCATTTTTCAAAGCTAATTGAATCAAATAAAAGTCTAACACATTCAAACAAAGATTTTTGAATCAAATGAAAGTCAAATGCATTCTTCAAAGCTAATTGAAAATAATGAAAGTCAAAAACATTCAAACAAACCTTCTTGAATCAAATGAAAGTCAAATGCATTCTTAAAAGCTAATAAAATCAAATGAAAGTCAAACACATTCAAACAAAGCTTAATGAATCAAATAAAAGTCAAATGCATTCTTCAAAGCTAATTGATCCAAATGAAAGTCTAACACATTCAAACAAAGCTTTTTGAATCAAATGAAAGTCAAATGCATTCTTCAAAGCTAATTGATCCAAATGAAAGTCAAACACATTCAAACAAAACTTTTTAAATCAAATGAAAGTCAAATGCATTCTTCAAAGGTAATTGAATCAAATGAAAGTCAAACACATTCATACGAAACTTTTCGAATCAAATGAAATTCAAATGCATTCTTAAAAGCTAATTGAATCGAATGAAAGTCAAACACATTCAAACAAAGCTTTTTGAATCAAATGAAATTTAAACGCATTTTTCAAAGCTAATTGAATCAAATAAAAGTCTAACACATTCAAACAAAGATTTTTGAATCAAATGAAAGTTAAATGCATTCTTCAAAGCTAATTGAAACTAATGAAAGTCAAAAGCATACATACAAAGCTTTTTGAATAAAATGAAATTCAAATGCGTTCTTCAAAGCTAATTGAATCAAATGAAAGTCAAACACATTCAAACAAACCTTTTTGAATCAAATGAAAGTCAAATGCATTCTTAAAAGCTAATTGAATCGAATGAAAGTCAAACACATTCAAACAAAGCTTTTTGAATGAAGTAAAATTCAAATGAATTCTTCAAAGCTAATTGATCCAAATGAAAGTCAAACACATTCAAACAAAGCTTTTTGAATCAAATGAAAGTAAAATGCATACTTCAAAGGTAATTGAATCAAATGAAAGTCAAACACATTCAAACGAAAATTTTCGAATCAAATGAAAGTCAATTGCATTCTTAAAAGCTCATTGAATCGAATGAAAGTGAAACATATTCAAACAAAGCTTTTTGAATCAATTGAAATTTAAATGCATTTTTCAAAGTTAATTGAATCAAATGAAAGTCAAACACATTCACACAAAGCTTTTTGAACCAAATGAAAGTCAAATGCATTCTTCAAAGCTAATTGAAACTAATGAAAGTCAAATACATTCATCCAAACCTTTTTGAATCAAATGAAAGTCAAATGCATTCTTAAAAGCTAATTAGATCGAATGAAAATCAAACACATTCAAACAAAGCTTTTTGAGTCAAATGAAAGTAAAATGCATTCTTCAAACCTAATTTAATCAAATAAAAGTCAATCACATTCAAACAAACCTTCTTGAATCAAATGAAAGTCAAATGCATTCTTAAAAGCAAATTAAATCGAATGAAAGTCAACACATTCACACAAAGCTTAATGAATCAAATAAAAGTCAAATGCATTCTTCAAAGCTAATTGATCCAAATGAAAGTCAAACACATTCAAACAAACCTTTTTGAAATAAATGAAAGTCAAATGCATTCTTAAAAGCTAATTAGATCGAATGAAAATCAAACACATTCAAACAAAGCTTTTTGAGTCAAATGAAAGTAAAATGCATTCTTCAAACCTAATTTAATCAAATGAGAGTCAATCACATTCAAACAAAACTTTTCTAATCAAATGAAAGTCAAATGCATTCTTCAAAGCTAATTAAAACAAATGAAAGTCAAACACATTCAAACAAAGCTTTTTGAATCAAATGTAAGTCAAATGCATACTTCAAAGGTAATTGATCTAAATGAAAGTCAAATACATTCAAACAATGCTTTTTAAATCAAATGAAAGTCAAATGCATTATTCAAAGCTAATTGAATATAATGAAAGTCAAACACATTCAAACAAAGCTTTTTGAATCAAATGAAATTAAAATGCATTCTTTATAGCTAATTGAATAAAATGAAAGTCATACAAATTCAAACAAAGTTTTTTGAACCAAATGAAAGTCAAATGCATTCTTCAAAGCTAATTGAAAATAATGAAAGTAAAAAACATTCAAACAAACCTTCTTGAATCAAATGAAAGTCAAATGCATTCTTAAAAGCTAATTAAATAAAATGAAAATCAAACACATTCAACCAAAGCTTAATGAATCAAATAAAAGTCAAATGCATTCTTCAAAGCTAATTGATCCAAATGAAAGTCAAACACATTAAATCAAAGCTTTTTGAATCAAATGAAAGTCAAATGCATTCTTCAAAGCTAATTGATCCAAATGAAAGTCAAACACATTCAAACAATACTTTTTGAATCAAATGAAAGTCAAATGCATTCTTCAAAGGTAATTGAATCAAATGAAAGTCAAACACATTCAAACGAAACTTTTCGAATCAAATGAAATTCAAATGCATCCTTAAAAGCTAATTGAATCGAATGAAAGTCAAACACATTCAAACAAAGCTTTTTGAATCAAATGAAATTTAAATGCATTTTTCAAAGCTAATTGAATCAAATAAAAGTCTAACACATTCAAACAAAGATTTTTGAATCAAATGAAAGTCAAATGCATTCTACAAAGCTAATTGAAAATAATGAAAGTAAAAAACATTCAAACAAACCTTCTTGAATCAAATGAAAGTCAAATGCATTCTTAAAAGCTAATTAAATCGAATGAAAGTCAACACATTCACACAAAGCTTAATGAATCAAATAAAAGTCAAATGCATTCTTCAAAGCTAATTGATCCAAATGAAAGTCAAACACATTCAAACAAACCTTTTTGAAATAAATGAAAGTCAAATGCATTCTTAAAAGCTAATTAGATCGAATGAAAATCAAACACATTCAAACAAAGCTTTTTGAGTCAAATGAAAGTAAAATGCATTCTTCAAACCTAATTTAATCAAATGAGTCAATCACATTCAAACAAAACTTTTCTAATCAAATGAAAGTCAAATGCATTCTTCAAAGCTAATTGAAACAAATGAAAGTCAAACACATTCAAACAAAGCTTTTTGAATCAAATGAAAGTCAAATGCATACTTCAAAGGTAATTGATCCAAATGAAAGTCAAATACATTCAAACAATGCTTTTAAAATCAAATGAAAGTCAAATGCATTATTCAAAGCTAATTGAATATAATGAAAGTCAAACACATTCAAACAAAGCTTTTTGAATCAAATGAAATTAAAATGCATTCTTTAAAGCTAATTGAATAAAATGAAAGTCATACAAATTCAAACAAAGTTTTTTGAACCAAATGAAATCAAATGCATTCTTCAAAGCTAATTGAAAATAATGAAAGTAAAAAACATTCAAACAAACCTTCTTGAATCAAATGAAAGTCAAATGCATTCTTAAAAGCTAATTAAATCAAATGAAAGTCAAACACATTCACACAAAGCTTAATGAATCAAATAAAATTCAAATGCATTCTTCAAAGCTAATTGATCCAAATGAAAGTCAAACATATTCAAACAAAGCTTTTTGAATCAAATGAAAGTCAAATGCATTCTTCAAAGCTAACTGATCCAAATGAAAGTCAAACACATTCAAACAATACTTTTTGAATCAAATGAAAGTCAAATGCATTCTTCAAAGGTAATTGAATCAAATGAAAGTCAAACACATTCAAACGAAACTTTTCGAATCAAATGAAAGTCAAATGCATTCTTAAAAGCTAATTGAATCGAATGAAAGTCAAACACATTCAAACAAAGCTTTTTGAATCAAATGAAATTTAAATGCATTTTTCAAAGCTAATTGAATCAAATAAAAGTCTAACACATTCAAACAAAGATTTTTGAATCAAATGAAAGTCAAATGCATTCTTCAAAGCTAATTGAAAATAATGAAAGTCAAAAACATTCAAACAAACCTTCTTGAATCAAATGAAAGTCAAATGCATTCTTAAAAGCTAATTAAATCGAATGAAAGTCAACACATTCACACAAAGCTTAATGAATCAAATAAAAGTCAAATGCATTCTTCAAACCTAATTTAATCAAATGAGAGTCAATCACATTCAAACAAAACTTTTTGAAATAAATGAAAGTCAAATGCATTCTTAAAAGCTAATTAGATCGAATGAAAATCAAACACATTCAAACAAAGCTTTTTGAGTCAAATGAAAGTAAAATGCATTCTTCAAACCTAATTTAATCAAATGAGAGTCAATCACATTCAAACAAAACTTTTCTAATCAAATGAAAGTCAAATGCATTCTTCAAAGCTAATTAAAACAAATGAAAGTCAAACACATTCAAACAAAGCTTTTTGAATCAAATGAAAGTCAAATGCATACTTCAAAGGTAATTGATCCAAATGAAAGTCAAATACATTCAAACAATGCTTTTTAAATCAAATGAAAGTCAAATGCATTATTCAAAGCTAATTGAATATAATGAAAGTCAAACACATTCAAACAAAGCTTTTTGAATCAAATGAAATTAAAATGCATTCTTTATAGCTAATTGAATAAAATGAAAGTCATACAAATTCAAACAAAGTTTTTTGAACCAAATGAAAGTCAAATGCATTCTTCAAAGCTAATTGAAAATAATGAAAGTCAAAAACATTCAAACAAACCTTCTTGAATCAAATGAAAGTCAAATGCATTCTTAAAAGCTAATAAAATCAAATGAAAGTCAAACACATTCAAACAAAGCTTAATGAATCAAATAAAAGTCAAATGCATTCTTCAAAGCTAATTGATCCAAATGAAAGTCTAACACATTCAAACAAAACTTTTTGAATCAAATGAAAGTCAAATGCATTCTTCAAAGCTAATTGATCCAAATGAAAGTCAAACACATTCAAACAAAACTTTTTAAATCAAATGAAAGTCAAATGCATTCTTCAAAGGTAATTGAATCAAATGAAAGTCAAACACATTCATACGAAACTTTTCGAATCAAATGAAATTCAAATGCATTCTTAAAAGCTAATTGAATCGAATGAAAGTCAAACACATTCAAACAAAGCTTTTTGAATCAAATGAAATTTAAATGCATTTTTCAAAGCTAATTGAATCAAATAAAAGTCTAACACATTAAACAAAGATTTTTGAACCAAATGAAAGTTAAATGCATTCTTCAAAGCTAATTGAAACTAATGAAAGTCAAAAGCATTCATACAAAGCTTTTTGAATAAAATGAAATTCAAATGCGTTCTTCAAAGCTAATTGAATCAAATGAAAGTCAAACACATTCACACAAAGCTTAATGAATCAAATAAAATTCAAATGCATTCTTCAAAGCTAATTGATCCAAATGAAAGTCAAGCATATTCAAACAAAGCTTTTTGAATCAAATGAAAGTCAAATGCATTCTTCAAAGCTAACTGATCCAAATGAAAGTCAAACACATTCAAACAATACTTTTTGAATCAAATGAAAGTCAAATGCATTCTTCAAAGGTAATTGAATCAAATGAAAGTCAAACACATTCAAACGAAACTTTTCGAATCAAATGAAAGTCAAATGCATTCTTAAAAGCTAATTGAATCGAATGAAAGTCAAACACATTCAAACAAAGCTTTTTGAATCAAATGAAATTTAAATGCATTTTTCAAAGCTAATTGAATCAAATAAAAGTCTAACACATTCAAACAAAGATTTTTGAATCAAATGAAAGTCAAATGCATTCTTCAAAGCTAATTGAAAATAATGAAAGTCAAAAACATTCAAACAAACCTTCTTGAATCAAATGAAAGTCAAATGCATTCTTAAAAGCTAATAAAATCAAATGAAAGTCAAACACATTCAAACAAAGCTTAATGAATCAAATAAAAGTCAAATGCATTCTTCAAAGCTAATTGATCCAAATGAAAGTCTAACACATTCAAACAAAGCTTTTTGAATCAAATGAAAGTCAAATGCATTCTTCAAAGCTAATTGATCCAAATGAAAGTCAAACACATTCAAACAAAACTTTTTAAATCAAATGAAAGTCAAATGCATTCTTCAAAGGTAATTGAATCAAATGAAAGTCAAACACATTCATACGAAACTTTTCGAATCAAATGAAATTCAAATGCATTCTTAAAAGCTAATTGAATCGAATGAAAGTCAAACACATTCAAACAAAGCTTTTTGAATCAAATGAAATTTAAACGCATTTTTCAAAGCTAATTGAATCAAATAAAAGTCTAACACATTCAAACAAAGATTTTTGAATCAAATGAAAGTTAAATGCATTCTTCAAAGCTAATTGAAACTAATGAAAGTCAAAAGCATACATACAAAGCTTTTTGAATAAAATGAAATTCAAATGCGTTCTTCAAAGCTAATTGAATCAAATGAAAGTCAAACACATTCAAACAAACCTTTTTGAATCAAATGAAAGTCAAATGCATTCTTAAAAGCTAATTGAATCGAATGAAAGTCAAACACATTCAAACAAAGCTTTTTGAATGAAATGAAATTCAAATGAATTCTTCAAAGCTAATTGATCCAAATGAAAGTCAAACACATTCAAACAAAGCTTTTTGAATCAAATGAAAGTAAAATGCATACTTCAAAGGTAATTGAATCAAATGAAAGTCAAACACATTCAAACGAAAATTTTCGAATCAAATGAAAGTCAATTGCATTCTTAAAAGCTCATTGAATCGAATGAAAGTGAAACATATTCAAACAAAGCTTTTTGAATCAATTGAAATTTAAATGCATTTTTCAAAGTTAATTGAATCAAATGAAAGTCAAACACATTCACACAAAGCTTTTTGAACCAAATGAAAGTCAAATGCATTCTTCAAAGCTAATTGAAACTAATGAAAGTCAAATACATTCATCCAAACCTTTTTGAATCAAATGAAAGTCAAATGCATTCTTAAAAGCTAATTAGATCGAATGAAAATCAAACACATTCAAACAAAGCTTTTTGAGTCAAATGAAAGTAAAATGCATTCTTCAAACCTAATTTAATCAAATAAAAGTCAATCACATTCAAACAAAACTTTTCTAATCAAATGAAAGTCAAATGCATTCTTCAAACCTAATTGAAACAAATGAAAGTCAAACACATTCAAACAAAACTTTTTGAATCAAATGAAAGTCAAATGCATTCTTAAAGAGTAATTGATCCAAATGAAGGTCAAACAAATTCAAACAAACCTTTTTGAAATAAATGAAAGTCAAATGCATTCTTAAAAGCTAATTAGATCGAATGAAAATCGAACACATTCAAACAAAGCTTTTTGAGTCAAATGAAAGTAAAATGCATTCTTCAAACATAATTTAATCAAATGAGAGTCAATCACATTCAAACAAAACTTTTCTAATCAAATGAAAGTCAAATGCATTCTTCAAAGCTAATTGAAAACAAATGAAAGTCAAACACATTCAAACAAAGCTTTTTGAATCAAATGAAAGTCAAATGCATACTTCAAAGGTAATTGATCCAAATGAAAGTCAAATACATTCAAACAATGCTTTTTAAATCAAATGAAAGTCAAATGCATTATTCAAAGCTAATTGAATATAATAAAAGTCAAACACATTCAAACAAAGCTTTTTGAATCAAATGAAATTAAAATGCATTCTTTATAGCTAATTGAATAAAATGAAAGTCATACAAATTCAAACAAAGTTTTTTGAACCAAATGAAAGTCAAATGCATTCTTCAAAGCTAATCGAAAATAATGAAAGTCAAAAACATTCAAACAAACCTTCTTGAATCAAATGAAAGTCAAATGCATTCTTAAAAGCTAATTAAATCAAATGAAAGTCAAACACATTCACACAAAGCTTAATGAAACAAATAAAAGTCAAATGCATTCTTCAAAGCTAATTGATCCAAATGAAAGTCAAACACATTCAAACAAAGCTTTTTGAATCAAATGAAAGTCAAATGCATTCTTCAAAGCTAATTGATCCAAATGAAAGTCAAACACATTCAAACAAAACTTTTTGAATCAAATGAAAGTCAAATGCATTCTTCAAAGGTAATTGAATCAAATGAAAGTCAAACACATTCAAACAAACCTTTTTGAATCAAATGAAAGTCAAATGCATACTTCAAAGGTAATTGAATCAAATGAAAGTCAAACACATTCAAACGAAGCTTTTTGAATAAAATGAAATTCAAATGCAATCTTCAAAGCTAATTGAATCAAATGAAAGTCAAATGCATTCTTAAAAGCTAATTGAATCGAATGAAAGTCAAACACATTCAAAACAAAGCTTAATGAATCAAATGAAAGTCAAAATCATTCTTCAAAGCTATATGAAAAGAATTAAAGTCAAACACATTCAAACAAAGCTTTTTGAATCAAATGAAGGTCAATGCATTCTTCAAAGCTAATTGATCCAAATGAAAGTCAAATACATTCAAACAAAGTTTTTTAAATCAAATGAAAGTCAAATGCATTCTTCGAAGCTAATTGAATATAATGAAAGTCAAACACATTCAAACAAAGCTTTTTGAATCAAATGAAATTAAAATGCATTCTTTAAAGCTAATTGAATAAAATGAAAGTCAAACACATTCAAACAAAGTTTTTGAACCAAATGAAAGTGAAATGCATTCTTTAAAGCTAATTGAAACTAATGAAAGTCAAACACATTCAAATAAACCTTTTTGAAATAAATGAAAGTCAAATGCATTCTTAAAAGCTAATTAGATCGAATGAAAATCAAACACATTCAAACAAAGCTTTTTAAGTCAAATGAAAGTAAAACGCATTCTTCAAATCTAATTTAATCAAATGAAAGTCAATCACATTCAAACAAAACTGTTTTAATCAAATGAAAGTCAAATGCATTCTTCAAAGCTAATTGAAACAAATGAAAGTCAAACACATTCAAACAAAGCTTTTTGAATCAAATGAAAGTCAAATGCATTCTTTAAAGGTAATTGATCCAAATGAAAGTCAAACACATTCAAACAAACCTTTTTGAAATAAATGAAAGTCAAATGCATTCTTAAAAGCTAATTAGATCGAATGAAAATCAAACACATTCAAACAAAGCTTTTTGAGTCAAATGAAAGTAAAATGCATTCTTCAAACCTAATTTAATCAAATGAGAGTCAATCACATTCAAACAAAACTTTTCTAATAAAATGAAAGTCAAATGCATTTTTTCAAAGCTAATTAAAACAAATGAAAGTCAAACACATTCAAACAAAGCTTTTTGAATCAAATGAAAGTCAAATGCATACTTCAAAGGTAATTGATCCAAATGAAAGTCAAATACATTCAAACAATGCTTTTTAAATCAAATGAAAGTCAAATGCATTATTAAAACCTAATTGAATATAATGAAAGTCAAACACATTCAAACAAAGCTTTTTTGAATCAAATGAAATTAAAATGCATTCTTTATAGCTAATTGAATAAAATGAAAGTCATACAAATTCAAACAAAGTTTTTTGAACCAAATGAAAGTCAAATGCATTCTTCAAAGCTAATTGAAAATAATGAAAGTAAAAAACATTCAAACAAACCTTCTTGAATCAAATGAAAGTCAAATGCATTCTTAAAAGCTAATTAAATCAAATGAAAGTCAAACACATTCACACAAAGCTTAATGAATCAAATAAAAGTCAAATGCATTCTTCAAAGCTAATTGATCCAAATGAAAGTCAAACACATTCAAACAAAGCTTTTTGAATCAAATGAAAGTCAAATGCATTCTTCAAAGCTAATTGATCCAAATGAAAGTCAAACACATTCAAACAAACTTTTTGAATCAAATGAAAGTCAAATGCATTCTTCAAAGGTAATTGAATCAAATGAAAGTCAATTGCATTCTTCAAAGCTAATTGAAACAAATGAAAGTCAAACGCATTCATACAAAGCTTTTTGAATAAAATGAAATTCAAATGCATTCTTCAACACTAATTGAATCAAATGAAAGTCAAACACATTCAAACAAACCTTTTTGAATCAAATGAAAGTCACATGCATTCTTAAAAGCTAATTGAATCGAATAAAAGTCAAACACATTCAAACAAAGCTTAATGAATCAAATGAAAGTCAAAATCATTCTTCAAAGCTATATGAATAGAATTAAAGTCAAACACATTCAAACAAAGCTTTTTGAATCAAATGAAAGTCAATGCATTCTTCAAAGCTAATTGATCCAAATGAAAGTCAAATACATTCAAATAAAGCTTTTTAAATTAAATGAAAGTCAAATGCATTCTTCAAAGCTAATTGAATATAATGAAAGTCAAACACATTCAAACAAAGCTTTTTGAATCAAATGAAATTAAAATGCATTCTTTAAAGCTAATTGAATAAATGAAAGTCAAACACATTCAAACAAAGTTTTTTGAACCAAATGAAAGTCAAATGCATTCTTCAAAGCTAATTGAAATTAATGAAAGTCAAACACATTCAAACAAACCTTTTTGAAATAAATGAAAGTCAAATGCATTCTTAAAAGCTAAATAGATCGAATGAAAATCAAACACATTCAAACAAAGCTTTTTGAGTCAAATGAAAGTAAAATGCATTCTTCAAACCTAATTTAATCAAATGAGAGTCAATCACATTCAAACAAAACATTTCTAATCAAATGAAAGTCAAATGCATTCTTCAAAGCTAATTGAATAAAATGAAAGTCATACAAAGCTTTTTGAATAAAATGAAATTAAAATGCATTCTTCAGAGGTAATTGAATCAAATGAAAGTCAAACACATTCAAACGAAACTTTTTGAATCAAATGAAAGTCAAATGCATTCTTCAAAGGTAATTGAATCAAATGAAAGTCAAACACATTCAAACGAAGCTTTTTGAATAAAATGAAATTCAAATGCATTCTTCAAAGCTAATTGAATCAAATGAAAGTCAAACACATTCAAACAAACCTTTTTGAATCAAATGAAAGTCAAATGCATTCTTAAAGCTAATTGAATCAAATGAAAGTCAAACACATTCAAACAAAACCTTTTTCAATCAAATGAAAGTCAAATGCATTCTTCAAAGGTAATTGAATCAAATGAAAGTCAAACACATTCAAACGAAGCTTTTTGAATAAAATGAAATTCAAATGCATTCTTCAAAGCTAATTGAATCAAATGAAAGTCAAACACATTCAAAACAAACGTTTTTGAATTAAATGAAAGTCAAATGCATTCTTAAAAGCTAATTGAATCGAATGAAAGTCAAACACATTCAAAACAAAGCTTAATGAATCAAATGAAAGTCAAAATCATTCTTCAAAGCTATATGAATAGAGTTAAAGTCAAACACATTCAAACAAAGCTTTTTGAATCAAATGAAAGTCAATGCATTCTTGAAAGCTAATTGATCCAAATGAAAGTCAAATACATTCAAACAAAGCTTTTTAAATCAAATGAAAGTCAAATGCATTCTTCAAAGCTAATTGAATTTAATGAAAGTCAAACACATTCAAACAAAGCTTTTTGAATCAAATGAAATTAAAATGCATTCTTTAAAGCTAATTAAATAAAATGAAAGTCAAACACATTCAAACAAAGTTTTTTTGAACCAAATGAAAGTCAAATGCATTCTTTAAAGCTAATTGAAACTAATGAAAGTCAAACACATTCAAACAAACCTTTTTGAAATAAATGAAAGTCAAATGCATTCTTAAAAGCTAATTAGATCAAATGAAAATCAAACACATTCAAACAAAGCTTTTTGAGTCAAATGAAAGTAAAATGCATTCTTCAAACCTAATTTAATCAAATGAAAGTCAATCACATTCAAACAAAACTTTTCTAATCAAATGAAAGTCAAATGCATTCTTCAAAGCTAATTGAAACAAATGAAAGTCAAACACATTCAAACAAAGCTTTTTGAATCAAATGAAAGTCAAATTGCATTCTTCAAAGCTTAATTGATCCAAATGAAAGTCAAACACATTCAAACAAAACTTTTTGAATCAAATGAAAGTCAAATGCATTCTTCAAAGGTAAATTGAATCAAATGAAAGTCAATTGCATTCTTCAAAGCTAATTGAAACTAATGAAAGTCAAACGCATTCATACAAAGCTTTTTGAATAAAATGAAATTGAAATGCATTCTTCAAAGCTAATTGAATCAAATGAAAGTCAAACACATTCAAACAAACCTTTTTGAATCAAATGAAAGTCAAATGCATTCTTAAAAGCTAATTGAATCGAATGAAAGTCAAACACATTCAAACAAAGCTTAATGAATCAAATGAAAGTCAAAATCATTCTTCAAAGCTATATGAATAGAATTAAAGTCAAACACATTCAAACAAAGCTTTTTGAATCAAATGAAAGTCAATGCATTCTTCAAAGCTAATTGATCCAAATGAAAGTCAAAATACATTCAAATAAAGCTTTTTAAATTAAATGAAAGTCAAATGCATTCTTCAAAGCTAATTGAATATAATGAAAGTCAAACACATTCAAACAAAGCTTTTTGAATCAAATGAAATTAAAATGCATTCTTTAAAGCTAATTGAATAAAATGAAAGTCAAACACATTCAAACAAAGTTTTTTGAAACAAATGAAAGTCAAATGCATTCTTCAAAGCTAATTGAAATTAATGAAAGTCAAACACATTCAAACAAACCTTTTTGAAATAAATGAAAGTCAAATGCATTCTTAAAAGCTAAATAGATCGAATGAAAATCAAACACATTCAAACAAAGCTTTTTGAGTCAAATGAAAGTAAAATGCATTCTTCAAACCTAATTTAATCAAATGAGAGTCAATCACATTCAAACAAAACTTTTCTAATCAATGAAAGTCAATGCATTTTCAAAGTAATTGAATAAAATGAAAGTCATACAAAGCTTTTTGAATAAAATGAAATTAAAATGCATTCTTCAGAGGTAATTGAATAAAATGAAAGTAAAACATCAAAAAAGTTTTGAATCAAATGAAAGTCAAATGCATTTTCAAAGTAATTGATCCAAATGAAAGTCAAACACATTCAAACAAAACTTTTTGAATCAAATGAAAGTAAAGCATTCTTCGAAGGTAATTGAATCAAATGAAAGTCAATTGCATTCTAAAAAGTAATTGAAACTAATGAAAGTCAAACGATCATAAAAGCTTTTTGAATAAAATAAATCAAATGCATTCTTCAAAGCTAATTGAATCAAAAGAAAGTCAAACACATTCAAACAAACTTTTTGAATCAAAATGAAAGTAAATCAAAAAAAAAAAAAAAAAAAAAAAAAAAAAAAAAAAAAAAAAAAAAAAAAAAAAAAAAAAAAAAAAAATCAAAAGTAATTGATCAAATGAAAGTCAAATACATTCAAAAAAAGCTTTTAAATCAAATGAAAGTCAAATGCATTCTTCAAAGCTAATTGAATATAATGAAAGTCAAACACATTCAAACAAAGCTTTTTGAATCAAATGAAATTAAAATGCAATTGCTTCATTACAAAGCTAATTGATCGAATAAAATGAAATCAAAAAATTCAAAAAAGTTTTTGAAAAAATGAAAGTCAAATGCATTCTTCAAAGCTAATTGAAATAAATGAAAGTCAAACACATTCAAACAAACTTTTTGAATCAAATGAAAGTCAAATGCAATTCATTCAAAGCTAAATTAAATCGAATGAAAATCAAACACATTCAACAAAGCTTTTTGAATCAAATGAAAGTCAAATGCATTCTTCAAAGCTAATATGATCCAAAATGAAAAGTCAAAACACAATTCAAACAAAAAGCTTTTTGAATCAAATGAAATTAAAATGAATTCTTCAAAGCTAATTGAATCAAAATGAAAAGTCAAACACAATTCAAACAAAGCTTTTTGAATCAAATGAAAGTCAAAATGCATTCTTCAAAGGTAATTGAATCAAATGAAAAGTCAAACACATTCAAACAACTTTTTGAATCAAAATGAAAGTCAAATGCATTCTTCAAAGCTAATTGAATAAATGAAAGTCAAACACATTCAAACAAAGCTTTTTGAATCAAATGAAATTTAAATGCATTCCTTTAAGCTAATTGAAATACAAATGAAAGTCAAACACATTCAAACAAAGCTTTTTGAATCAAATGAAAGTCAAATGCATTCTTCAAAGCTAATTGAATCAAATGAAAGTCAAACAATTCAAACAACTTTTTGAATAAAATGAAATCAAATGCATTCTTCAAAAGCTAATTGAATCAATGAAAGTCAAACACATTCAAACAAACTTTTTGAATTAAATGAAAGTCAAAATGCATTCTTAAAAGCTAATTGAAAGAATGAAAAGTCAAACACATTCAAACAAAGCTTTGAATCAAATGAAAGTCAAATGCATTCTTCAAAGCTAATTGAATAGAATGAAAGTCAAACACATTCAAACAAAGCTTTTTGAATCAAATGAAAGTCAATGCATTCTTCAAAGCTAATTGATCAAATGAAAGTCAAATACATTCAAACAAAGCTTTTTAAATCAAATGAAAGTCAAATGCATTCTTCAAGCTAATTGAATATAATGAAAGTCAAACACATTCAAACAAAGCTTTTTGAATCAAATGAAATTAAAATGCATTCTTTAAAGCTAATTGAATAAAATGAAAGTCAAACACATTCAAAACAAAGTTTTTTGAACCAAATGAAAGTCAAATGCATTCTTCAAAGCTAATTGAAACTAATGAAAGTCAAACACATTCAAACAAACCTTTTTGAATAAATGAAAGTCAAATGCATTCTTAAAAGCTAATTAGATCGAATGAAAATCAAACACATTCAAACAAAGCTTTTTGAGTCAAATGAAAGTAAAATGCATTCTTCAAACCTAATTTAATCAAATGAAAGTCAATCACATTCAAACAAAACTTTTCTAATCAAATGAAAGTCAAATGCATTCTTCAAAGCTAATTGAAACAAATGAAAGTCAAACACATTCAAACAAAGCTTTTTGAATCAAATGAAAGTCAAATGCATTCTTCAAAGGTAATTGATCCAAATGAAAGTCAAACACATTCAAACAAAATGCTTTTTGAATCAAATGAAAGTCAAATGCATTCTTCAAAGCTAATGGAATAAATGAAAGTCAAACACATTCAATCAAAGCTTTTTGAATAATGAAATTAAAATGCATTCTTCAAATTCAAACAACTTTTGAATCAAATGAAAGTCAATACAAATTCAAACAAAGTTTTTTTGAACCAAATGAAATTCAAATGCATTCTTCAAAGCTAATTGAAAATAATGAAAGTCAAACACATTCAAACACAAACCTTTTTGAATCAAATGAAAGTCAAATGCATTCTTAAAAGCTAATTAAATCGAATGAAAGTCAAACACATTCAAACAAAGCTTAATGAATCAAATGAAAGTCAAATGCATTCTTCAAAGCTAATTGAATAAATGAAAGTCAAAACATTCAAACAAACTTTGAATAAATGAAAGTCAATGCATCTTCAAAGCTAATTGATCAAATGAAGTCAAACACATTCAAACAAAGCTTTTTGAATCAAATGAAAGTCAAATGCATTCTTCAAAGCTAATTGAATAAATGAAAGTCAAACACATTCAAACAAACTTTTGAATTAAATGAAATCAAATGCATTCTTAAAACTAATAATAAATGAAAGTAAAACATCAAAAACAAATTAAAACAAATGAAAGTCAAATGCATTCTTTCAAAGCTAATTGAATCAAATGAAAGTCAAACACATTCAAACAAAGCTTTTTGAATCAAATGAAAGTCAATGCATTCTTCAAAGCTAATTGAATCAAATGAAAGTCAAAACACATTCAAACGAAAGCTTTTTGAATCATATGAAAGTCAATTGCATTCTTCAAAGCTAATTGAATCGAATGAAAGTCAAAACACATTCAAACAAAGCTTTTTGAATCAAATGAAATTTAAATGCATTCTTTCAAAGCTAATTGAATCAAAATGAAAGTCAAACACATTCAAACAAACCTTTCTTGAATCAAATGAAAGTCAAATTGCATTCTTAAAAGCTAAATTAAATCGAATGAAAGTCAAACACATTCAAACAAAGCTTTTGAATCAAATGAAAAGTCAAATGCATTCTTCAAAGCTAATTAATCCAAATGAAAGTCAAACACATTCAATACAAAGCTTTTTGAATCAAATGAAAGTCTAAATGCATTCTTCAAAGCTAATTTGATCCAAATGAAAGTCAAACACATTCAAACAAAGACTTTTTGAATGAAATGAAAGTCAAATGCATTCTTTCAAAGGTAATTGAATCAAATGAAAGTCAAAACACATTCAAACGAAACTTTTCGAATCAAATGAAAGTCAAATGCATTCTTAAAAAGCTAATTAAATCGAATGAAAGTCAAATACATTCAAACAAAGCTTTTTGAATCAAATGAAATTTAAATGCATTTTTCAAAGCTAATTGAATCGAATGAAAGTCAAACACATTGAAACAAACCTTCTTGAATCAAATGAAAGTCAAATGCATTCTTAAAAGCTAATTAAATCGAATGAAAGTCAAACACATTCAAACAAGCTTAATGAATCAAATAAAGTCAAATGCATTCTTCAAAGCTAATTGATCCAAATGAAAGTCAAACACATTCAAAACAAAGCTTTTTGAATCAAATGAAAGTCAAATTGCATTCTTCAAAGCTATTGAATAGAATGAAAGTCAAACACATTCAAACAAAGCTTTTTGAATCAAATGAAAGTCAAAATCATTCTTCAAAGCTATTTGAATAGAATTAAAGTCAAACACATTCAAACAAAGCTTTTTGAATCAAATGAAAGTCAATGCATTCTTCAAAGCTAATTGATCCAAATGAAAGTCAAACACATTCAAACAAAGCTTTTTAAATCAAATGAAAGTCTAATGCATTCTTCAAAGCTAATTGAATATAATGAAAGTCAAACACATTCAAACAAAGCTTTTTGAATCAAATGAAATTAAAATGCATTCTTTAAAGCTAATTGAATAAAATGAAAGTCAAACACATTTCAAACAAAGTTTTTTGAACCAAATGAAAGTCAAATGCATTCTTCAAAGCTAATTGAAACTAATGAAAGTCAAACACATTCAAACAAACCTTTTTGAAATAAATGAAAGTCAAATGCATTCGTAAAAGCTAATTAGATCGAATGAAAATTAAACACATTCAAACAAGCTTTTTGAGTCAAATGAAAGTAAAATGCATTCTTCAAACCTAATTTAATCAAATGAAAGTCAATCACATTCAAACAAAACTTTTCTAATCAAATGAAAGTCAAATGCATTCTTCAAAGCTAATTGAAACAAATGAAAGTCAAACACATTCAAACAAAGCTTTTTGAATCAAATGAAAGTCAAATGCATAGTTCAAATTGATCCAAATGAAAGTCATATACATTCAAACAATGCTTTTTAAATCAAATGAAAGTCAAATGCATTATTCAAAGCTAATTGAATATAATGAAAGTCAAACACATTCAAGCAAAGCTTTTTGAATCGAATGAAATTAAAATGCATTCTTTTAAGCTAATTGAATAAAATGAAAGTCATACAAATTCAAACAAAGTTTTTTTGAACCAAATGAAAGTCAAATGCATTCTTCAAAGCTAATTGAAAATAATGAAGTCAAACACATTCAAACAAACCTTCTTGAATCAAATGAAAGTCAATGCATTCTTAAAAGCTAATTAAATCGAATGAAAGTCAAACACATTCAAACAAAGCTTAATGAAGCAAATAAAAGTCAAATGCATTCTTCAAAGCTAATTGATCCAAATGAAAGTCAAACAAATTCAAACAAAGCTTTTTGAATCAAATGAAAGTCAAATGCATTCTTCAAAGCTAATTGAATAGAATGAAAGTCAAACACATTCAAACAAATCTTAAAGAATCAAATGAAAGTCAAATGCATTCTTCAAAGCTAATTGATCCAAATGAAAGTCAAACACATTCAAACAAAGCTTATTGAATCAAATGAAAGTCAATGCATTATTCAAAGGTATTGATCAAATGAAAGTCAAACACATTCAAACAAAACTTTCGAATCATATGAAAGTCAATTGCATTCTTAAAAGCTAATTGAATCGAATGAAAGTCAAACACATTCAAACAAAGCTTTTTGAATCAAATGAAATTTAAATGCATTTTTCAAAGCTAATTGAATCAAATGAAAGTCAAACACATTCAAACAAAAGCTTTTTGAATCAAATGAAAGTCAAATGCATACTTCAAAGGTAATTGATCCAAAATGAAAGTCATATACATTCAAACAATGCTTTTTAAATCAAATGAAAGTCAAATGCATTATTCAAAGCTAATTGAATATAATGAAAGTCAAACACATTCAAACAAAGCTTTTTGAATCGAATGAAATTAAAATGCATTCTTTTAAGCTAATTGAATAAAATGAAAGTCATACAAATTCAAACAAAGTTTTTTTGAACCAAATGAAAGTCAAATGCATTCTTCAAAGCTAATTGAAAATAATGAAAGTCAAACACATTCAAACAAACCTTCTTGAATCAAATGAAAGTCAAATGCATTCTTAAAAGCTAATTAAATCGAATGAAAGTCAAACACATTCAAACAAAGCTTAATGAAACAAATAAAAGTCAAATGCATTCTTCAAAGCTAATTGATCCAAATAAAAGTCAAAACAAATTCAAACAAAGCTTTTTGAATCAAATGAAAGTCAAATGCATTCTTCAAAGCTAATTGAATAGAATGAAAGTCAAAACACATTCAAACAAATCTTAAAGAATCAAATGAAAGTCAAATGCATTCTTCAAAGCTAATTGATCCAAATGAAAGTCAAACACATTCAAACAAAGCTTATTGAATCAAATGAAAGTCAATGCATTATTCAAAGGTAATTGAATCAAATGAAAGTCAAACACATTCAAACAAAACTTTTCGAATCATATGAAAGTCAATTGCATTCTTAAAAGCTAATTGAATCGAATGAAAGTCAAACACATTCAAACAAAGCTTTTTGAATCAAATGAAATTTAAATGCATTTTTCAAAGCTAATTGAATCAAATGAAAGTCAAACACATTCAAACAAACCTTCTTGAATCAAATGAAAGTCAAATGCATTCTTAAAAGCAAAATAAATCGAATGAAAGTCAAACACATTCAAACAAAGCTTAATGAATCAAATAAAAGTCCAATGCATTCTTCAAACTAATTGATCCAAATGAAAGTCAAACACATTCAAACAAAGCTTTTTGAATCAAATGAAAGTCAAATGCATTCTTCAAAGCTAATTGATCCAAATGAAAGTCAAACACATTCAAACAAAACTTTTTGAATGAAATGAAAGTCAAATGCATTCTTCAAAGGTAATTGAATCAAATGAAAGTCAAACACATTCAAACGAAACTTTTCGAATCAAATGAAAGTCAAATGCATTCTTAAAAGCTAATTAAATCGAATGAAAGTCAAATACATTCAAACAAAGCTTTTTGAATCAAATGAAATTTAAATGCATTTTTCAAAGCTAATTGAATCGAATGAAAGTCAAACACATTGAAACAAACCTTCTTGAATCAAATGAAAGTCAAATGCATTCTTAAAAGCTAATTAAATCGAATGAAAGTCAAACACATTCAAAACAAAGCTTAATGAATCAAATAAAAGTCAAATGCATTCTTCAAAACTAATTGATCCAAATTAAAGTCAAACAAATTCAAACAAAGCTTTTTCGAATCAAATGAAAGTCAAATGCATTCTTCAAAGCTAATTGAATCGAATGAAAGTCAAACACATTCAAAACAAAGCTTAATGAATCAAATGAAAGTCAAAATCATTCTTCAAAGCTATATGAATAGAATTAAAGTCAAACACATTCAAACAAAGCTTTTTAAATCAAATGAAAGTCAAATGCATTCTTCAAAGCTAATTGAATATAATGAAAGTCAAACACATTCAAACAAAGATTTTTGAATCAATTGAAATTAAAATGCATTCTTTAAAGCTAATTGAATAAAATGAAATTCAAACACATTCAAACAAAGTTTTTTGAACCAAATGAAAGTCAAATGCATTCTTCAAAGCTAATTGAAACCAATGAAAGTCAAACACATTCAAACAAACCTTTTTGAAATAAATGAAAGTCAAATGCATTCTTAAAAGCTAATTAGATCGAATGAAAATCAAACACATTCAAACAAAGCTTTTTGAGTCAAATGAAAGTAAAATGCATTCTTCAAACCTAATTTAGTCAAATGAAAATCAATCACATTCAAACAAAACTTTTCTAATCAAATGAAAGTCAAATGCATTCTTCAAAGCTAATTGAAACAAATGAAAGTCAAACACATTCAAACAAAGCTTTTTGAATCAAATGAAAGTCAAATGCATACTTCAAAGGTAATAGATCCAAATGAAAGTCAAATACGTTCAAACAATGCTTTTTAAATAAAATGAAAGTCAAATGCATTATTCAAAGCTAATTGAATATAATGAAAGTCAAACACATTCAAACAAAGCTTTTTGAATCAAATGAAATTAAAATGCATTCTTTTAAGCTAATTGAATAAAATGAAAGTCATACAAATTCAAACAAAGTTTTTTGAACCAAATGAAAGTCAAATGCATTCTTCAAAGCTAATTGAAAATAATGAAAGTCAAACACATTCAAACAAACCTTCTTGAATAAAATGAAAGTCAAATGCATTCTTAAAACCTAATTAAATCGAATGAAAGTCAAACACATTCAAACAAAGCTTAATGAAGCAAATAAAAGTCAAATGCATTCTTCAAAGCTAATTGATCCAAATAAAAGTCAAACAAATTCAAACAAAGCTTTTTGAATCAAATGAAAGTCAAATGCATTCTTTAAAGCTAATTGAATAGAAAGAAAGTCAAACACATTCAAACAAAGCTTAAAGAATCAAATGAAAGTCAAATGCATTCTTCAAAGCTAATTGATCCAAATGAAAGTCAAACACATTCAAACAAAGCTTATTGAATCAAATGAAAGTCAATGCATAATTCAAAGGTAATTGAATCAAATGAAAGTCAAACACATTCAAACAAAGCTTATTGAATCAAATGAAAGTCAATGCATAATTCAAAGGTAATTTAATCAAATGAAAGTCAAACACATTCAAACGAAACTTTTCAAATCAAATGAAAGTCAAATGCATTCTTAAAAGCTAATTGAATCGAATGAAAGTCAAACACATTCAAACCAAGCTTTTTGAATCAAATGAAATTTAAATGCATTTTTCAAAGCTAATTAAATCAAATGAAAGTCGAACACATTCAAACAAACCTTCTTGAATCAAATGAAAGTCAAATGCATTCTTAAAAGCTAATTAAATCGAATGAAAGTCAAACACATTCAAACAAAGCTTAATGAATCAAATAAAAGTCAAATGCATTCTTCATAGCTAATTGATCCAAATGAAAGTCAAACAAATTCAAACAAAGCTTTTTGAATCAAATGAAAGCCAAATGCATTCTTCAAAGCTAATTGAATAGAATGAAAGTCAAACACATTCAAACAAAGCTTTTTGAATCAAATGAAATTCAAATGAATTTTTCAAAGCTAATTGATCCAAAAGAAAGTCAAACACATTCAAACAAAGCTTTTTGAATCAAATGAAAGTCAAATGCATACTTCAAAGGTAATTGAATTAAATGAAAGTCAAACACATTCAAACGAAACTTTTCGAATCAAATGAAAGTCAATTGCATTCTTAAAAGCTAATTGAATCGCATGAAAGTCAAACACATTCAAACAAAGCTTTTTGAATCAATTGAAATTTAAATGCCTTTTTCAAAGCTAATTGAATCAAATGAAAGTCAAACACATTCACACAAAGCTTTTTGAACCAAATGAAAGTCAAATGCATTCTTCAAAGCTAATTGAAACTAATGAAAGTCAAATACATTCATCCAAACTTTTTGAATCAAATGAAAGTCAAATGCAGTCTTAAAAGCTAATTGAATCGAATGAAAGTCAAACACATTCAAACAAAGCTTAATGAATGAAATGAAAGTCAATTGCATTCTTCAAAGCTAATTGAAACTAATGAAAGTCAAACGCATTCATACAAAGCTTTTTGAATAAAATGAAATTCAAATGCATTCTTCAAAGCTAATTGAATCAAATGAAAGTCAAACACATTCAAACAAGCCTTTTTGAATCAAATGAAAGTCAAATGCATTCTTAAAAGCTAATTGAATCGAATGAAAGTCAAACACATTCAAAACAAAACTTAATGAATCAAATGAAAGTCAAAATCATTCTTCAAAGCTATATGAATAGAATTAAAGTCAAACACATTCAAACAAAGCTTTTTGAATCAAATGAAAGTCAATGCATTCTTCAAAGCTAATTGATCCAAATGAAAGTCAAACACATTCAAACAAAGCTTTTTAAATCAAATGAAAGTCTAATGCATTCTTCAAAGCTAATTGAATATAATGAAAGTCAAACACATTCAAACAAAGCTTTTTGAATCAAATGAAATTAAAATGCATTCTTTAAAGCTAATTGAATAAAATGAAAGTCAAACACATTCAAACAAAGTTTTTTGAACCAAATGAAAGTCAAATGCATTCTTCAAAGCTAATTGAAACTAATGAAAGTCAAACACATTCAAACAAACCTTTTTGAAATAAATGAAAGTCAAATGCATTCTTAAAAGCTAATTAGATCGAATGAAAATCAAACACATTCAAACAAAGCTTTTTGAGTCAAATGAAAGTAAAATGCATTCTTCAAACCTAATTTAATCAAATGAAAGTCAATCACATTCAAACGAAACTTTTCTAATCAAATGAAAGTCAAATGCATTCTTCAAAGCTAATTGAAACAAATGAAAGTCAAACACATTCAACCAAAGCTTTTTGAATCAAATGAAAGTCAAATGCATACTTCAAAGGTAATAGATCCAAATGAAAGTCAAATACATTCAAACAATGCTTTTTAAATCAAATGAAAGTCAAATGCATTATTCAAAGCTAATTGAATATAATGAAAGTCAAACACATTCAAACAAAGCTTTTTGAATCAAATGAAATTAAAATGCATTCTTTTAAGCTAATTGAATAAAATGAAAGTCATACAAATTCAAACAAAGTTTTTTGAACCAAATGAAAGTCAAATGCATTCTTCAAAGCTAATTGAAAAAAATGAAAGTCAAACACATTCAAACAAACCTTCTTGAATCAAATGAAAGTCAAATGCATTCTTAAAAGCTAATTAAATCGAATGAAAGTCAAACACATTCAAACAAAGCTTAATGAAGCAAATAAAAGTCAAATGCATTCTTCAAAACTAATTGATCCAAATAAAAGTCAAACAAATTCAAACAAAGCTTTTTGAATCAAATGAAAGTCAAATGCATTCTTTAAAGCTAATTGAATAGAATGAAAGTCAAACACATTCAAACAAAGCTTAAAGAATCAAATGAAATTCAAATGAATTCTTCAAAGCTAATTGATCCAAATGAAAGTCAAACACATTCAAATAAAGCTTTTTGAATCAAATGAAAGTCTAATGCATACTTCAAAGGTAATTGAATCAAATGAAAGTCAAACACATTCAAACGAAACTTTTCGAATCATATGAAAGTCAATTGCATAATAATTCAAAGGTAATTGAATCAAATGAAAGTCAAACACATTCAAACGAAACTTTTCGAATCAAATGAAAGTCAAATGCATTCTTAAAAGCTAATTGAATCGAATGAAAGTCAAACACATTCAAACAAAGCTTTTTGAATCAAATGAAATTTAAATGCATTTTTCAAAGCTAATTAAATCAAATGAAAGTCAAACACATTCAAACAAAACTTCTTGAATCAAATGAAAGTCAAATGCATTCTTAAAAGCTAATTAAATCGAATGAAAGTCAAACACATTCAAACAAAGCTTAATGAATCAAATAAAAGTCAAATGCATTCTTCATAGCTAATTGATCCAAATGAAAGTCAAACAAATTCAAACAAAGCTTTTTGAATCAAATGAAAGCCAAATGCATTCTTCAAAGCTAATTGAATAGAATGAAAGTCAAACACATTCAAACAAAGCTTTTTGAATCAAATGAAATTCAAATGAATTTTTCAAAGCTAATTGATCCAAATGAAAGTCAAACACATTCAAACAAAGCTTTTTTAATCAAATGAAAGTCAAATGCATACTTCAAAGGTAATTGAATTAAATGAAAGTCAAACACATTCAAACGAAACTTTTCGAATCAAATGAAAGTCAATTGCATTCTTAAAAGCTAATTGAATCGCATGAAAGTCAAACACATTCAAATAAAGCTTTTTGAATCAATTGAAATTTAAATGCCTTTTTCAAAGCTAATTGAATCAAATGAAAGTCAAACACATTCACACAAAGCTTTTTGAACCAAATGAAAGTCAAATGCATTCTTCAAAGCTAATTGAAACTAATGAAAGTCAAATACATTCATCCAAACTTTTTGAATCAAATGAAAGTCAAATGCAGTCTTAAAAGCTAATTGAATCGAATGAAAGTCAAACACATTCAAACAAAGCTTAATGAATGAAATGAAAGTCAATTGCATTCTTCAAAGCTAATTGAAACTAATGAAAGTCAAACGCATTCATACAAAGCTTTTTGAATAAAATGAAATTCAAATGCATTCTTCAAAGCTAATTGAATCAAATGAAAGTCAAACACATTCAAACAAGCCTTTTTGAATCAAATGAAAGTCAAATGCATTCTTAAAAGCTAATTGAATCGAATGAAAGTCAAACACATTCAAAACAAAACTTAATGAATCAAATGAAAGTCAAAATCATTCTTCAAAGCTATATGAATAGAATTAAAGTCAAACACATTCAAACAAAGCTTTTTGAATCAAATGAAAGTCAATGCATTCTTCAAAGCTAATTGATCCAAATGAAAGTCAAACACATTCAAACAAAGCTTTTTAAATCAAATGAAAGTCTAATGCATTCTTCAAAGCTAATTGAATATAATGAAAGTCAAACACATTCAAACAAAGCTTTTTGAATCAAATGAAATTAAAATGCATTCTTTAAAGCTAATTGAATAAAATGAAAGTCAAACACATTCAAACAAAGTTTTTTGAACCAAATGAAAGTCAAATGCATTCTTCAAAGCTAATTGAAACTAATGAAAGTCAAACACATTCAAACAAACCTTTTTGAAATAAATGAAAGTCAAATGCATTCTTAAAAGCTAATTAGATCGAATGAAAATCAAACACATTCAAACAAAGCTTTTTGAGTCAAATGAAAGTAAAATGCATTCTTCAAACCTAATTTAATCAAATGAAAGTCAATCACATTCAAACGAAACTTTTCTAATCAAATGAAAGTCAAATGCATTCTTCAAAGCTAATTGAAATAAATGAAAGTCAAACACATTCAACCAAAGCTTTTTGAATCAAATGAAAGTCAAATGCATACTTCAAAGGTAATAGATCCAAATGAAAGTCAAATACATTCAAACAATGCTTTTTAAATCAAATGAAAGTCAAATGCATTATTCAAAGCTAATTGAATATAATGAAAGTCAAACACATTCAAACAAAGCTTTTTGAATCAAATGAAATTAAAATGCATTCTTTTAAGCTAATTGAATAAAATGAAAGTCATACAAATTCAAACAAAGTTTTTTGAACCAAATGAAAGTCAAATGCATTCTTCAAAGCTAATTGAAAAAAATGAAAGTCAAACACATTCAAACAAACCTTCTTGAATCAAATGAAAGTCAAATGCATTCTTAAAAGCTAATTAAATCGAATGAAAGTCAAACACATTCAAACAAAGCTTAATGAATCAAATAAAAGTCAAATGCATTCTTCAAAACTAATTGATCCAAATAAAGTCAAACAAATTCAAACAAAGCTTTTTGAATCAAATGATAGTCAAATGCATTCTTTAAAGCTAATTGAATAGAATGAAAGTCAAACACATTCAAACAAAGCTTAAAGAATCAAATGAAATTCAAATGAATTCTTCAAAGCTAATTGATCAAATGAAAGTCAAACACATTCAAATAAAGCTTTTTGAATCAAATGAAAGTCTAATGCATACTTCAAAGGTAATTGAATCAAATGAAAGTCAAACACATTCAAACGAAACTTTTCGAATCATATGAAAGTCAATTGCATAATAATTCAAAGGTAATTGAATCAAATGAAAGTCAAACACATTCAAACGAAACTTTTCGAATCAAATGAAAGTCAAATGCATTCTTAAAAGCTAATTGAATCGAATGAAAGTCAAACACATTCAAACAAAGCTTTTTGAATCAAATGAAATTTAAATGCATTTTTCAAAGCTAATTAAATCAAATGAAAGTCAAACACATTCAAACAAAACTTCTTGAATCAAATGAAAGTCAAATGCATTCTTAAAAGCTAATTAAATCGAATGAAAGTCAAACACATTCAAACAAAGCTTAATGAATCAAATAAAAGTCAAATGCATTCTTCATAGCTAATTGATCCAAATGAAAGTCAAACAAATTCAAACAAAGCTTTTTGAATCAAATGAAAGCCAAATGCATTCTTCAAAGCTAATTGAATAGAATGAAAGTCAAACACATTCAAACAATGCTTTTTGAATCAAATGAAATTCAAATGAATTCTTCAAAGCTAATTGATCCAAATGAAAGTCAAACACATTCAAACAAAGCTTTTTGAATCAAATGAAAGTCAAATGCATACTTCAAAGGTAATTGAATTAAATGAAAGTCAAACACATTCAAACGAAACTTTTCGAATCAAATGAAAGTCAATTGCATTCTTAAAAGCTAATTGAATCGCATGAAAGTCAAACACATTCAAACAAAGCTTTTTGAATCAATTGAAATTTAAATGCCTTTTTCAAAGCTAATTGAATCAAATGAAAGTCAAACATATTCACACAAAGCTTTTTGAACCAAATGAAAGTCAAATGCATTCTTCAAAGCTAATTGAAACTAATGAAAGTCAAATACATTCATACAAACCTTTTTGAATCAAATGAAAGTCAAATGTAGTCTTAAAAGCTAATTGAATCGAATGAAAGTCAAACACATTCAAACAAAGCTTAATGAATGAAATGAAAGTCAAATGCATTCTTCAAAGCTAATTGAAACTAATGAAAGTCAAAAGCATTCATACAAAGCTTTTTGAATAAAATGAAATTCAAATGCGTTCTTCAAAGCAAATTGAATCAAATGAAAGTCAAACACATTCAAACAAACCTTTTTGAATCAAATGAAAGTCAAATGCATTCTGAAAAGCTAATTGAATCGAATGAAAGTCAAACACATTCAAAACAAAACTTAATGAATCAAATGAAAGTCAAAATCATTCTTCAAAGCTATATGAATAGAATTAAAGTCAAACACATTCAAACAAAGCTTTTTGAATCAAATGAAAGTCAATGCATTCTTCAAAGCAAATTGATCCAAATGAAAGTCAAACACATTCAAACAAAGCTTTTTAAATCAAATGAAAGTCTAATGCATTCTTCAAAGCTAATTGAATATAATGAAAGTCAAACACATTCAAACAAAGCTTTTTGAATCAAATGAAATTAAAATGCATTCTTTAAAGCTAATTGAATAAAATGAAAGTCAAACACATTCAAACAAAGTTTTTTGAACCAAATGAAAGTCAAATGCATTCTTCAAAGCTAATTGAAACTAATGAAAGTCAAACACATTCAAACAAACCTTTTTGAAATAAATGAAAGTCAAATGCATTCTTAAAAGCTAATTAGATCGAATGAAAATCAAACACATTCAAACAAAGCTTTTTGAGTCAAATGAAAGTAAAATGCATTCTTCAAACCTAATTTAATCAAATGAAAGTCAATCACATTCAAACAAAACTTTTCTAATCAAATGAAAGTCAAATGCATTCTTCAAAGCTAATTGAAACAAATGAAAGTCAAACACATTCAAACAAAGCTTTTTGAATCAAATGAAAGTCAAATGCATACTTCAAAGGTAATAGATCCAAATGAAAGTCAAATACATTCAAACAATGCTTTTTAAATCAAATGAAAGTCAAATGCATTCTTCAAAGCTAATTGAATATAATGAAAGTCAAACACATTCAAACAAAGCTTTTTGAATCAAATGAAAGTCAAATGCATACTTCAAAGGTAATAGATCCAAATGAAAGTCAAATACATTCAAACAATGCTTTTTAAATCAAATGAAAGTCAAATGCATTCTTCAAAGCTAATTGAAAATAATGAAAGTCAAACACATTCAAACAAACCTTCTTGAATCAAATGAAAGTCAAATGCATTCTTAAAAGCTAATTAAATCGAATGAAAGTCAAACACATTCAAACAAAGCTTAATGAAGCAAATAAAAGTCAAATGCATTCTTCAAAGCTAATTGATCCAAATAAAAGTCAAACAAATTCAAACAAAGCTTTTTGAATCAAATGAAAGTCAAATGCATTCTTTAAAGCTAATTGAATAGAATGAAAGTCAAACACATTCAAACAAAGCTTAAAGAATCAAATGAAAGTCAAATGCATTCTTCAAAGCTAATTGATCCAAATGAAAGTCAAACACATTCAAACAAAGCTTATTGAATCAAATGAAAGTCAATGCATAATTCAAAGGTAATTGAATCAAATGAAAGTCAAACACATTCAAACAAAGCTTATTGAATCAAATGAAAGTCAATGCATAATAATTCAAAGGTAATTGAATCAAACGAAAGTCAAACACATTCAAACGAAACTTTTCGAATCAAATGAAAGTCAAATGCATTCTTAAAAGCTAATTGAATCGAATGAAAGTCAAACACATTCAAACAAAGCTTTTTAAATCAAATGAAATTTAAATGCATTTTTCAAAGCTAATTAAATCAAATGAAAGTCAAACACATTCAAACAAAACTTCTTGAATCAAATGAAAGTCAAATGCATTCTTAAAAGCTAATTAAATCGAATGAAAGTCAAACACATTCAAACAAAGCTTAATGAATCAAATAAATGTCAAATGCATTCTTCATAGCTAATTGATCCAAATGAAAGTCAAACAAATTCAAACAAAGCTTTTTGAATCAAATGAAAGCCAAATGCATTCTTCAAAGCTAATTGAATAGAATGAAAGTCAATCACATTCAAACAAAGCTTTTTGAATCAAATGAAATTCAAATGAATTCTTCAAAGCTAATTGATCCAAATAAAAGTCAAACACATTCAAACAAAGCTTTTTGAATCAAATGAAAGTCAAATGCATACTTCAAAGGTAATTGAATTAAATGAAAGTCAAACACATTCAAACGAAACTTTTCGAATCAAATGAAAGTCAATTGCATTCTTAAAAGCTAATTGAATCGCATGAAAGTCAAAACACATTCAAACAAAGCTTTTTGAATCAATTGAAATTTAAATGCCTTTTTCAAAGCTAATTGAATCAAATGAAAGTCAAACACATTCACACAAAGCTTTTTGAACCAAATGAAAGTCAAATGCATTCTTCAAAGCTAATTGAAACTAATGAAAGTCAAATACATTCATACAAACCTTTTTGAATCAAATGAAAGTCAAATGCAGTCTTAAAAGCTAATTGAATCGAATGAAAGTCAAACACATTCAAACAAAGCTTAATGAATGAAATGAAAGTTAAATGCATTCTTCAAAGCTAATTGAAACTAATGGAAGTCAAAAGCATTCATACAAAGCTTTTTGAATAAAATGAAATTCAAATGCGTTCTTCAAAGCAAATTGAATCAAATGAAAGTCAAACACATTCAAACAAACCTTTTTGAATCAAATGATAGTCAAATGCATTATGAAAAGTTAATTAATCGAATGAAAGTCAAACACATTCAAAACAAAACTTAATGAATCAAATGAAAGTCAAAATCATTCTTCAAAGCTATATGAATAGAATTAAAGTCAAACACATTCAAACAAAGCTTTTTGAATCAAATGAAAGTCAATGCATTCTTCAAAGCTAATTGATCCAAATGAAAGTCAAACACATTCAAACAAAGCTTTTTAAATCAAATGAAAGTCTAATGCATTCTTCAAAGCTAATTGAATATAATGAAAGTCAAACACATTCAAACAAAGCTTTTTGAATCAAATGAAATTAAAATGCATTCTTTAAAGCTAATTGAATAAAATGAAAGTCAAACACATTCAAACAAAGTTTTTTTGAACCAAATGAAAGTCAAATGCATTCTTCAAAGCTAATTGAAACTAATGAAAGTCAAACACATTCAAACAAACCTTTTTGAAATAAATGAAAGTCAAATGCATTCTTAAAAGCTAATTAGATCGAATGAAAATCAAACACATTCAAACAAAGCTTTTTGAGTCAAATGAAAGTAAAATGCATTCTTCAAACCTAATTTAATCAAATGAAAGTCAATCACATTCAAACAAAACTTTTCTAATCAAATGAAAGTCAAATGCATTCTTCAAAGCTAATTGAAACAAATGAAAGTCAAACACATTCAAACAAAGCTTTTTGAATCAAATGAAAGTCAAATGCATACTTCAAAGGTAATAGATCCAAATGAAAGTAAAATACATTCAAACAATGCTTTTTAAATCAAATGAAAGTCAAATGCATTATTCAAAGCTAATTGAATATAATGAAAGTCAAACACATTCAAACAAAGCTTTTTGAATCAAATGAAATTAAAATGCATTCTTTTAAGCTAATTGAATAAAATGAAAGTCATACAAATTCAAACAAAGTTTTTTGAACCAACTGAAAGTCAAATGCATTCTTCAAAGCTAATTGAAAATAATGAAAGTCAAACACATTCAAACAAACCTTCTTGAATTAAATGAAAGTCAAATGCATTCTAAAAAGCTAATTAAATCGAATGAAAGTCAAACACATTCAAACAAAGCTTAATGAAGCAAATAAAAGTCAAATGCATTCTTCAAAGCTAATTGATCCAAATAAAAGTCAAACAAATTCAAACAAAGCTTTTTGAATCAAATGAAAGTCAAATGCATTCTTTAAAGCTAATTGAATAGAATGAAAGTCAAACACATTCAAACAAAGCTTAAAGAATCAAATGAAAGTCAAATGCATTCTTCAAAGCTAATTGATCCAAATGAAAGTCAAACACATTCAAACAAAGCTTATTGAATCAAATGAAAGTCAATGCATAATTCAAAGGTAATTGAATCAAATGAAAGTCAAACACATTCAAACAAAGCTTATTGAATCAAATGAAAGTCAATGCATAATTCAAAGGTAATTGAATCAAATGAAAGTCAAACACATTCAAACGAAACTTTTCGAATCAAATGAAAGTCAAATGCATTTTAAAAGCTAATTGAATCGAATGAAAGTCAAACACATTCAAACAAAGCTTTTTGAATCAAATGAAATTTAAATGCATTTTTCAAAGCTAATTAAATCAAATGAAAGTCAAACACATTCAAACAAAACTTCTTGAATCAAATGAAAGTCAAATGCATTCTTAAAAGCTAATTAAATCGAATGAAAGTCAAACACATTCAAACAAAGCTTAATGAATCAAATAAAAGTCAAATGCATTCTTCATAGCTAATTGATCCAAATGAAAGTCAAACAAATTCAAACAAAGCTTTTTGAATCAAATGAAAGCCAAATGCATTCTTCAAAGCTAATTGAATAGAATGAAAGTCAAACACATTCAAACAAAGCTTTTTGAATCAAATGAAATTCAAATGAATTCTTCAAAGCTAATTGAAACAAATGAAAGTCAAACACATTCACACAAAGCTTTTTGAACCAAATGAAAGTCAAATGCATTCTTCAAAGCTAATTGAAACTAATGAAAGTCAAATATATTCATACAAACCTTTTTGAATCAAATGAAAGTCAAATGCAGTCTTCAAAGCTAATTGAATATAATGAAAGTCAAACACATTCAAACAAAGCTTTTTGAATCAAATGAAATTAAAATGCATTCTTTAAAGCTAATTGAATAAAATGAAAGTCAAACACATTCAAACAAAGTTTTTTGAACCAAATGAAAGTCAAATGCATTCTTCAAAGCTAATTGAACTAATGAAAGTCAACACATTCAAACAAACCTTTTGAAATAAATGAAAGTCAAATGCATTCTTAAAAAGCTAATTAGATCGAATGAAAATCAAACACATTAAAACAAAGCTTTTTGAGTCAAATGAAAGTAAAATGCATTCTTTCAAACCTAATTTAATCAAATGAAAGTCAATCACATTCAAACAAAACTTTTCTAATCAAATGAAAGTCAAATGCATTCTTCAAAGCTAATTGAAACAAATGAAAGTCAAACACATTCAAACAAAGCTTTTTGAATCAAATGAAAGTCAAATGCATACTTTAAAGGTAATAGATCCAAATGAAAGTCAAATACATTCAAACAATGCTTTTTAAATAAAATGAAAGTCAAATGCATTATTCAAAGCTAATTGAATATAATGAAAGTCAAACACATTCAAACAAAGCTTTTTGAATCAAATGAAATTAAAATGCATTCTTTAAAGCTAATTGAAACTAATGAAAGTCAAATACATTCATACAAACCTTTTTGAATCAAATGAAAGTCAAATGCAGTCTTAAAAGCTAATTGAATCGAATAAAAGTCAAACACATTCAAACAAAGCTTAATGAATCAAATGAAAGTCAATTGCATTCTTCAAAGCTAATTGAAACTAATGAAAGTCAAACGCATTCATACAAAGCTTTTTGAATAAAATGAAATTCAAATGCATTCTTCAAAGCTAATTGAATCAATGAAAGTCAAACACATTCAAACAAACCTTTTTGAATCAAATGAAAGTCAAATGCAGTCTTAAAAGCTAATTGAATCGAATTGAAAGTCAAACACATTCAAACAAAGCTTAATAAAATAAAATGAAAGTTCAATTGCATTCTTCAAAGCTAATTGAAACTAATGAAATTCAAACGCATTCATACAAAGCTTTTTGAATAAAATGAAATTCAAATGCATTCTTCAAAGCTTTTTGAATCAAATGAAAGTCAAACACATTCAAACAAACCTTTTTGAATCAAATGAAAGTCAAATGCATTCTTAAAAGCTAATTGAATCGAATGAAAGTCAAAACACATTCAAAACAAAACTTAATGAATCAAATGAAAGTCAAAATCATTCTTCAAAGCTATATGAATAGAATTAAAGTCAAACACATTCAAACAAAGCTTTTTGAATCAAATGAAAGTCAATGCATTCTTCAAAGCTAATTGATCCAAATGAAAGTCAAATACATTCAAACAAAGCTTTTTAAATCAAATGAAAGTCAAATGCATTCTTCAAAGCTAATTTATATAATGAAAGTCAAACACATTCAAACAAAGATTTTTGAATCAAATGAAATTAAAATGCATTCTTTAAAGCTAATTGAATAAAATGAAAGTCAAACACATTCAAACAAAGTTTTTTGAACCAAATGAAAGTCAAATGCAATCTTCAAAGCTAATTAAAACTAATGAAAGTCAAACACATTCAAACAAACCTTTTTGAAATAAATGAAAGTCAAATGCATTCTTAAAAGCTAATTAGATCGAATGAAAATCAAACACATTCAAACAAAGCTTTTTGAGTCAAATGAAAGTAAAATGCATTCTTCAAACCTAATTTAATCAAATGAAAGTCAATCACATTCAAACGAAACTTTTCTAATCAAATGAAAGTCAAATGCATTCTTCAAAGCTAATTGAAACTAATGAAAGTCAAAACACATTCAAACAAAGCTTTTTGAATCAAATGAAAGTCAATGCATACTTCAAAGGTAATTGATCCAAATGAAAGTCAAATACATTCAAACAATGCTTTTTAAATCAAATGAAAGTCAAATGCATTATTCAAAGCTAATTGAATATAATGAAAGTCAAACACATTCAAACAAAGCTTTTTGAATCAAATGAAATTAAAATGCATTCTTTTAAGCTAATTGAATAAAATGAAAGTCCTACAAATTCAAACAAAGTTTTTTGAACCAAATGAAAGTCAAATGCATTCTTCAAAGCTATTTGCATAGATTGAAAGTCAAACACATTCAAACAAAGCTTTTTGAATCAAATGAAAGTCAAATGCATTCTTCAAAGCTAATTGATCCAAATGAAAGTCAAACACATTCAAACAAAGCTTTTTGAATCAAATGAAAGTCAATGCATAATTCAACGGTAATTGAATCAATGAAAGTCAAACACATTCAATGAAACTTTTCGAATCAAATGAAAGTCAATTGCATTCTTAAAAGCTAATTGAATCGAATGAAAGTCAAACACATTCAAACAAAGCTTTTTGAATCAATTGAAATTTAAATGACTTTTTCAAAGCTAATTGAATCAAATGAAAGTCAAACACATTCACACAAAGCTTTTGAACCAAATGAAAGTCAAATGCATTCTTCAAAGCTAATTGAAACTAATGAAAGTCAAATACATTCATACAAACCTTTTTGAATCAAATGAAAGTCAAATGCAGTCTTAAAAGCTAATTGAATTGAATGAAAGTCAAACACATTCAAACAAAGCTTAATGAATGAAATGAAAGTCAATTGCATTATTCAAAGCTAATTGAAAATGAAAGTCAAACGCATTCATACAAAGCTAATTGAATAAAATGGAATTCAAATGCATTCTTCAAAGCTAATTGAATCAAATGAAGTCAAACACATTCAAACAAACCTTTTTGAATCAAATGAAAGTCAAATGCATTTTTAAAAGCTAATTGAATCGAATGAAAGTCAAACACATTCAAAACAAAGCTTAATGAATCAAATGAAAGTCAAAATCATTCTTCAAAGCTATATGAATAGAATTAAAGTCAAAACATTCAAACAAAGCTTTTTGAATCAAATGAAAGTCAATGCATAATTCAAAGTAATTGAATCAAATGAAAGTCAAACACATTCAAATGAAACTTTTCGAATCAAATGAAAGTCAATGCATTCTTAAAAGCTAATTGAATCGAATGAAAGTCAAACACATTCAAACAAAGCTTTTTGAATCAATTGAAATTTAAATGCTTTTTCAAAGCTAATTGAATCAAATGAAAGTCAAACACATTCACACAAAGCTTTTTGAACCAAATGAAAGTCAAATGCATTCTTCAAAGCTAATTGAAACTAATGAAAGTCAAATACATTCATACAAACCTTTTTGAATCAAATGAAAGTCAAATGCAGTCTTAAAAGCTAATTGAATTGAATGAAAGTCAAACACATTCAAACAAAGCTTAATGAATGAAATGAAAGTCAATTGCATTATTCAAAGCTAATTGAAACTAATGAAAGTCAAACGCATTCATACAAAGCTTTTGAATAAAATGGAATTCAAATGCATTCTTCAAAGCTAATTGAATCAAATGAATGTCAAACACATTCAAACAAACCTTTTTGAATCAAATGAAAGTCAAATGCATTCTTAAAAGCTAATTGAATCGAATGAAAGTCAAACACATTCAAAACAAAGCTTAATGAATCAAATGAAAGTCAAAATCATTCTTCAAAGCTATATGAATAGAATTAAAGTCAAACACATTCAAACAAAGCTTTTTGAATCAAATGAAAGTCAATGCATTCTTCAAAGCTAATTGATCCAAATGAAAGTCAAATACATTCAAACAAAGCTTTTTAAATCAAATGAAAGTCAAATGCATTCTTCAAAGCTAATTGAATATAATAAAAGTCAAACACATTCAAACAAAGATTTTTGAATCAAATGAAATTAAAATGCATTCTTTAAAGCTAATTGAATAAAATGAAAGTCAACACATTCAAACAAAGTTTTTTGAACCAAATGAAATCAAATGCATTCTTCAAAGCTAATTGAAACTAATGAAAGTCAAACACATTCAAAAAACCTTTTTTGAAATAAATGAAAGTCAAATGCATTCTTAAAAGCTAATTAGATCGAATGAAAATCAAACACATTCAAACAAAGCTTTTTGAATCAAATGAAAGTAAATGCATTCTTCAAACCTAATTTAATCAAATGAAAGTCAATCACATTCAAACAAAACTTTTCTAATCAAATGAAAGAAATGCATTCTTCAAAGCTAATTGAAACAAATGAAAGTCAAACACATTCAAACAAAGCTTTTGAATCAAATGAAAGTCAAATGCATATTCAAAAATTGATCAAATGAAAGTCAAACACATTCAAACAAAGCTTTTTGAATCAAATGAAAGAAACTTTTCGAATCAAATGAAAGTCAATTGCATTCTTAAAAGCTAATTGAATCGAATGAAAGTCAAACACATTCAAACAAAGCTTTTTGAATCAATTGAAATTTAAATGCTTTTTCAAAGCTAATTGAATCAAATGAAAGTCAAACACATTCACACAAAGCTTTTTGAACCAAATGAAAGTCAAATGCATTCTTCAAAGCTAATTGAAACTAATGAAAGTCAAAACATTCATACAAACCTTTTTGAATCAAATGAAAGTCAAATGCAGTCTTAAAAGCTAATTGAATTGAATGAAAGTCAAACACATTCAAACAAAGCTTAATGAATCAAATGAAAGTCAATTGCATTTTCAAAGCTAATTGAAACTAATGAAAGTCAAACGCATTCATACAAAGCTTTTGAATAAAATGAAATTCAAATGCATTCTTCAAAGCTAATTGAATCAAATGAAGTCAAACACATTCAAAAACCTTTTTGAATCAAATGAAAGTCAAATGCATTCTTAAAAGCTAATTGAATCGAATGAAAGTCAAACACATTCAAAACAAAGCTTAATGAATCAAATGAAAGTCAAAATCATTCTTCAAAGCTATATGAATAGAATTAAAGTCAAACACATTCAAACAAAGCTTTTTGAATCAAATGAAAGTCAATGCATTCTTCAAAGCTAATTGATCCAAATGAAAGTCAAAATACATTCAAACAAAGCTTTTTAAATCAAATGAAAGTCAAATGCATTCTTCAAAGCTAATTGAATATAATAAAAGTCAAACACATTCAAACAAAGATTTTGAATCAAATGAAATTAAAATGCATTCTTTAAAGCTAATTGAATAAAATGAAAGTCAAACACATTCAAACAAAGTTTTTTGAACCAAATGAAAGTCAAATGCATTCTTCAAAGCTAATTGAAACTAATGAAAGTCAAACACATTCAAACAAACCTTTTTTGAAATAAATGAAAGTCAAATGCATTCTTAAAAGCTAATTAGATCGAATGAAAAATCAAACACATTCAAACAAAGCTTTTTGAGTCAAATGAAAGTAAAATGCATTCTTCAAACCTAATTAATCAAATGAAAGTCAATCACATTCAAACAAAACTTTTTAATCAAATGAAAGTCAAATGCATTCTTCAAAGCTAATTGAAACAAATGAAAGTCAAACACATTCAAACAAAGCTTTTTGAATCAAATGAAAGTCAAATGCATACTTCAAAGGTAATTGAT